>NC_088882.1:22586634-22749134 GCF_032884065.1 Artemia franciscana | reverse complement strand
TTTCTGTTTCTGTTTTTACAAAAAACAGAACTGAAAACAGAAACAGGCTACCTGTTTTTGTTTGACCTGTTTCTGTTTCTGTTCTGTTTTTTTTCATCTGTTTTTTTCCGTTTCTGTTTTTTTTATCTGTTTTCTGTTTTTTTCTTTTTTTTTTTTTTGAATGCCGCGCTATCTAGCGGGTATGATACCGAAATCGTCCTTTGTCAACAAGAAGAGTAATTTCTTTGATATTCAGGTGAAATCATAGCGACATCTAAACTAGAAGCTCGATTTCCTTGCTAACCTTCGTCTAATTTTGTGTGCTGGAGCAAGCATCCTAAAGGTAAAAATTATGAATAGTTAAATTAGACCAGCCATGCTAGTCTATTTGAACTTTTGTATGCATGAGGGTTCTAGACTTATTGATATCAGTCAGCTCATTCCAGATACAGCTCAAGCCCATTTAACCTCTTCTTTTTTTTTCTTTTTTGTACTATGCTGTAACTCAGACTTATTTTATCCCTAGTACCACACAATTGGACATGCAGAATTCAAATATCACATTGATTTTTTTTTTTCAATTTTTTTTTTTTTAAAGAATCATCACAACATTGTCGATAACTACATTGTATGCAAAAATTAGTTCTTCCTTCGTCTAATTTTGTGCGCTGGAGCAAGTATCCTAAAAGTAAAAATTATGAACAGTTAAATTAGACTAGCCATGCTAGTCTATTTGAACTTTTGTAGGCGTGAGGGTTCCATGCCTATTGTTATCAGTCAGCTCATTCCAGATACAGCACAAGCCCATTTAACTTCTTCCTTTTTTCTTTTTTGTACTATGCTGTAACTCAGACTTATTTTATCCCTAGTACCACACAGTTGGACATGCAGAATTCAAATATCACATTGATTTTTTTTTTTTTCAATTTTTTTTCAAAAGATCATCACAACATTATCGATAACTACATTGTATGCAAAAATTAGTCACCCTGACTGGGTATATCAGGATTCTTGTAGGACAAATGCCTGTCTGTAATTAAAAAAAAACTGATTCAAATGACTTTCAGGTACTACTGCAAAACTGTCATGGATATTTCCTCTGATGAAGAGGTAGAAGTTTTACCTAAAATCATAAGGAAAAAGCCAGTTTGGGCTAATTATGGTGTGAAAGACAAATGCAGCATCACCTGCAAGGTTTGCAAAAAGACTATCAAGGCTAGTGGAGGTTCTTCAACTAATTTTGTCAATCACCTGGAAAATGTTCATAAGATTAAGGTGAAAGTACAGTCATCTGCCTCTACTGCACCAGCACGGCAGGACATGGATAATGTTGCCAATGGCCCAGAAGCTGTTGTTTGTCGTACTTGTACAGGGTTCATTGCCAGGATGTGGGATAGCTGAAGAACAGCCAAAGAACCAAAAGAGCAATTTTTCTTTCTCTATAAAAGGAACTAGAGATATCTGTTCTCTGATGTTGCGCAACCGCTCAAGTCAACTTAAATTGACAAAACAGTGTGTAAGAACAGTACTTGCAGACAAGTTACCACTTTCCATTTTTGACGTGCAAGCCATGTGTTGACTGATACACTCCTTGACAGGTGGTATTTTGCCTCCATCGGGTCGTACCATAAAAAGGCATGTGTTTCAAGCAAAGAAAAAGAAACTATTGAAACTGAAATTGGATATGAATCAGGCACGAAAGGTATCTATAACATTTGACTATTGGTCAAATACAGGGGGAGGATACTTGGCAGTGACAGTACATTACCCCAAGCTAGTCAGTGGAAAATGGGTAGTTCACAGTTGCATCTTGCACTTTAAGCGTCTCAAGGTTCGGCATACAGCAGCAAATATACTTGCAGCAATCATAGTAGCCCTGAAGAAATTTGAACTTGAAGACAAATTGTTCTGTGTTGTAACTGATTCTGGCTCGAGCGTCGTAAAAGCTTGTCAAATTGGTGGAATTGAACGTTCATCTTGCTTTGGCCACTGCCTCCACCTCAGTGTCATAAATGGCCTCAAATTTTGGGGAGAAATGAATTTGACGTAGAGCAAACACCGGAATGTGATTCAGATGATGAAGGTGAACCCGAACAAGGCACTAGTAGAGAGCAATATTCCTCAGAGATTGGTCTGACAGAAGATGACCTTCCTGATATCATAGATTCAGACATTGTTGACACTGCTTCAGATGTATATGACTTGGAAGAGTACGACTCCGACACAGAAACTGAATGAGATGAATGGGTCACTGGTGCAAATGATTTTACTGAAATTGAAGACTCAGTCTCACTCAATGGTGCACTCAAAAAGTTGCGTCGGACACTCAAGCTGCTAAAAAAGTCAAATATTCAACACGACCTCTTTGAAGGGCTTTGCAAAGAAATAGGACTAAGTGGTCACATCCCTCATGATATGAAAGTGCGCTGGAATAGCACTTACGTGATGATTAGTTCCATGTTACACAGGAAATCTGCTCTACAGAAATTTTATGATGTAAATGTTCGCAATGCGAAAATTAGAGAACTTGAACTTACTGAGCAAGACTGGTCACTTTTAGAATGTGCAACAAGTTGTTTGAGCCCTTTTGAAGAGGCCACCGAACTGGCTAGTGGGTCCACTTACACTACTTCAAGCAAAGCATACATGCTGATCAAGGGATTGGTGAGCTTCTGTGAAGCAAGATCGAAGAGGCTGCTTGAGAATCGCCTGAAGGATCAGCTGCTTATGCAGTTAAAAAAGTATTTTGTGCAAAATCCTAGATTCAAGTTGGAGCTCTACCAGCGTCCAGCTTATCTTGATCCTTGTACATATGAACGAATGACTTTAGAAGAAAGAGCGGCAGCAAGACAGTCCCTCATATGTTTACTTAGCCCACCAAAAGGTCGTCCCACCTAAAGGTCGTAAGTACCAGTAGCCTATAAAGAGTGGGGGCTAGAGATTTTTTGACAACCGTGGTATATAAGTCTGCTATTCTTATTGAATGTAGAAAAATCTTATTAATGTCAAGCAAGTTCGAGAAAACGAAAGAAATGTAAAAATTTTCGTCCCCGGCTTAGGCAGGGTTTAGGGGACGAAAATTTTTGTTTCTTTGCCTTACTGTTGGCTCTTACAGAAAAGCTTTCTGAATTCTATGGTTGGAGAAGTTAAGGGAAACTTGAAAATAAAACTATATGTCATTAATGTAAGAGGTCTTGCTATTTTTCCCTCTCCCCTCTCCATTCCGTTGTCCTTCTGCCTCTTGTTTTTAGCCTAATTAAGGTGATGCTTTTCTGCAAGGTAACGGATCAGTTCGACTTCTGGAGTCAGAATCGATTTTTTTTTCGACAATCTTTTATAATATATGAGTGACAAAGAATTTGAGAATAAATGCAATTCGGCCGTTAGGCCTAAGAATTTTTGGTTAAATTGCACCCGATTGGATGCATTTTATGACAAATTTTGCCAAATTTCGCCCCCCTCCCTAAAAATACGCTAGTGTGTTGAATTACACGAAGTTGCTCATCTTTTGTATGTAACTAAAAGGATTTAACAAGAAGATGTTTTCTTTCCTATTAGAAATAGAAGAAGTAAGGAAAAAACAGGAAAAACAGCTGTTAAAACAGCTGTTTTTTGAAAAAAACAGCTGTTTTCTGTTTTTTCGAAAAACAGAACAGATTACAGAAACAGGTCACCTGTTTTTGTTTGACCTGTTTCTGTTTCTGTTCTGTTTTTTTTTTCTAACTGTTTTTTTCTGTTTCTGTTTTTCTCAAAAACAGAAACAGTGCCGATGCATAATACACATACAATATTACATTTTACTATTGGGGGAATAGTAAAATGTAATATTGTATGTATATTTTATGATGAATATATCTTA
Source organism: Artemia franciscana (assembly GCF_032884065.1). NCBI lineage: Eukaryota > Metazoa > Arthropoda > Branchiopoda > Anostraca > Artemiidae > Artemia > Artemia franciscana. The sequence goes on along the minus strand of NC_088882.1, from coordinate 22,745,296 downwards.
TCTATATTTAAAACTAATAACATTCGGTGGATGTCAGGAAATAGAGAATAAAGATTGTTTTGAGAATACAGTATCTATTGAGACTTTAATGAACATATTATCATCTATTTATTTTTTCCGCTAAAATCATTCTTGAGAAATAAAACATACAAAGATTGAGGGGTAGACAACTACAGTAATCAATCGATGGCAAAGAAACGAAATCAAGATGTTAATCTCGCAACCTGTGTCGCAAGGTCGCTGCAATAATTCATATTGCCATACTTTGCCCATATTGCCCTAGTTTCTGTTCATTTCAGGTATTAGATTCACTCTTTACTTTTCATGGAAAAGCTTCTTTTAAAAAAAAAAAAATAATTTTCTATTTGTGTCTAATTGACATGTTTTTTTCGGGGGAGGGGGAGATCTGATTTCAGCTCATTTTTACAATCGGAGTAGATCATACATACATCATAGTCAACATAATTTGCATTAACTGTAAAGATCAACGTGTCTCCCTTTTTCCATGGAAAGGGGACCTCTTTTCGGATCAGACACCGATATGGTGGTGACACGCCAGTTCTTTTGCACATTACTTGCTTCGATCCCCTAACTTTAGATCTTACAGGGTCAAAATTTTAAGTACCCACTCTTCACGCTAAAGTATCAAGTACTTAGAAAAACCTTCTTATTCTAATTAAACAGGCCCTGTATTTCAGGGTTTGCACTTAAAGAATTGATAAAAAAGGGTCAAACTTTAGTGCTAAGAGCGAAGTTTTAAAGAGGGGCAGCACCCACATACATGGAATGATTTCTGTTCGTTTTAAGTTTCAATGTTGCTCCATACTTTCAGTTGAAAAAACTCGCTTTTTCCATTTAACTTTTGATCATTTTTCAAATAATGCCAAGAAATCCGCTCTCGTTTCTATGGAAAATTCGCCCCCACAAAAAGTTTTTCCAAGAAATTTTCCCAACAAATAAAACCCCCCAGACAATTCCCTCCTCGAAGAAAATTTCCCTCGGAAATTTTCCTATGGATAGTTCTGCCTGGAGAATTCTCCTTAGCCTAAATCCACTTGAAAAAAGACTTATTTTTTATTTAACGTCTGATCGTTTTCCAAATCTTGGCAGAAATCTATGGATAATTTTCCCGAAAATCTCCCTCTCCCTCCAAAAATAACATTTCTCCCGCTTAAAATTCTCTATGGACCTTATTTCCTGTGGAAAATCCCCCCGCCACATCGAAACATCCCCAAGACCTTTGAAACACCGCTGAAAAGTTACCCCAGACGATTCCCCAGAACATTTCCACATGCAAAATTGAGTCGCCTAAGAGAAAGTAGGCTAAGACAAATAAAAAGAATTTCGTATAGGAGTTGTCGAAAATTCTCCCCGTGTAAAATTTCCTTCGGAATTCCATCCCCAAAAACTCCCCTCCCCACAAAAATTCCTCCCTCCCCAGGAAAATGTCTTTATACTTCACAGTAACAAGTGCTATATGTAAACAAATTTCATACCTTACAGTCCTTTCCTTAGGGGTTGAGGGAGGATGTAATCCCAAGAGGCAAGGTTACTGACCCTTTCTACCATGCTGAACAAATTTAATGCTCAAAAGTTTGGTTGTATAACTTATAGTGAAAACAGAGGCAAGGTAGGAGGGCGAGTTACCCTCCGATCTTTTTGGTCATTTAAAAAGGGCCCTAGAATTTTTGACTTATGTTAGAGTGATTCATCTCATAATCTTTTAGGACCATTAGTTAATTATGATCACCCCTGGAAAGAAACAAAAACAAATAAATACGTATTCGTGATCTTTCTTTTAGCAGAAACACAAATTCCATATTTTTATAGATGAGAGCTTTAAAACTCTACAGTAGGATTCGCTGATATGCTGAATCGAATGATCGGTTTTTCATTAAGATTCTCTAATTTTGGGAGGTATTTCCTCTTTTTTTTTTTACAGAATCAGGCAAATTCTCCCAGGCTCGTATCTTTTGATGGATAATATTAAACTTATTGAATTATATATATTTGGAATCAGCATACCAAAAAACTATTTTTGAACGTACCTAATGTTATCAAAATTTCGTGGTTTAGAGTTTAAATTACTATTGGGCTGAGTCGCTCCTTATTTAGACCGTTAGCCTACCATGAACTGTTTGATCAACGCTATTGCGCTGACTTAGTTAAATTGTACAATTTCAGGCCAACTGCTGGATAAACAGTTCGTGGTAACGAACTGTAAGTAGGGAGCGACCCGACTCAATAGAACCGAAACCCTAAAAAATCAATTTCTATGTCAATGGATTTATCAAAAGAGTTGGCTTATTATGCCGATACCAACTGTTTGATCAACGCCATTGCGCTGACTTAGTTCAATTGAACAATGTCAGACTAACTCCTGGATCAAAGAGTTCGTGGTAACGAACTCTAAGTAAGGCGCGACCCAGCTCAACAGTAACAGAAACTCTAAAAAATGAAGTTTTGATACCAATAAATATATAAAAAGAGTCGGTTTATTATGCCAATTTCAAATATATAAGTTTCCTTAGATTTATTTTTACCCATTAACGGCTACGTGTCAGAAAAAAATTGCCCTTAAAAAAAAGAAGAGGGAAACACTCCCTAAAAGTAACATAATCTTAATGAAAATAACAATATCAGATTCAGCGTATCAGAAAACACAACTGTAGAGGTTTCTAGATCCATCTGCAAAAATGAGGAATTTCGTATTGTTGTCAGAAGAAAGATCATGGATGCATGTTTATTTGTTGATGTTTTTTTTGTTTATTTCCTGGAAAATAAAAGTTCTGGTGACCAAAAAGATTGGTTAAGTGACCAAAAAGATTGGAGGGCAACTAAGCCCCCTCACCCATCGTCCGTTCAAAATTTTGAGATAGTCATTTTGTTCATCATAGTTGAAAGGCCCAATATGCCATTGGATATTACCTGACCCCTCCACCGCAGCCCCAGGTGAAAGATCCTTAAGCTGAACGATTTACGCAATGTCTAGGTAGAGTATTTGTTATTGGGAAGTATGCATACATTTTCGGGTGGGAGGAAAGAATTTTCTTCTGGGGGTTTTTCCACGGGAGAATTTTATATGGGGAGCGAAGTTTCCAGGGAGTGAAGTTGTCAGGGGAAACGATACACTGGTGAATTTGTAAGAATCTTTTAGATCTTGCTTTCTCTTTTCCGTCTCAATTTTTACGCGTGGAGTTATTAAGGGCAATTGTCCTGGGTAGATTATCACTGGAATTGAATTGTCTAGATGATATTTCGTAGGGAGGGTATTTCTCCGCAGAGGTGGGTCCAGATTTCATGGCATTATTTAAAAACAATCTGCAATTAAACAAAAAACATTTTTTTAACTAAAAGTAAGGAGTAACATTAAAACTTGAAACAAACAGAAATTATAACGTATATAAAGGGGATTGCCTCCTCCACAACACCTCGCTCTTTGCGCTAAAATTGAATTTTGTCCCCGATTCCTTAAGAACGACTCCTGAAACAAAAGGGTCGTTAGATTATAACAATAAGAAGCATGTTTAGAGGTACTAAAAAACTTTAGCATAAAGAGGGAGGTGTTGAGGAGGAGGCGACTCTCTTTAAATACGTAATAATTTCTGTTCGTTTTTAAGTTTTAATGTAGCTCCTTACTTTCAGTTGAAAAAATCATTTTTTAAATTTAGTTTACCTTAAAAGGAGATGCCATGCGACCGTATAAATAGTTTATTTAATTTTTTAGCATACAGGGTCTACCCTCTTCAGCTGACTTTTAAAATAGCTAACATGACTTAGCAACATGATTAAAGAATATCTTGAAGCACGGAAATATTTAGCAATGAAAGAGATATTTGAGATCAGGAAAGGACTTAGTAGTCATCAAGGACAGAATGGCTGAAACAAGAAAACAATAGAACAGTTTCAAACTCACAGCATTCCAAAACTAGTTTTTGTGCGAAATCAAACACATTTACCAGTCTATAATCAAAAGCGATTTTTACTATTTACTAAAGACCAGGGTCAAGCCATTCTCTCCAACTTATTTTCATTTACAGTAAGGATTGTCTAACCTTTTGGCTTTATTGATCAGATAAATGCAACTAGCAAATGGCAACTTCAATAAAATCAGATATTTGGCACTTAGGCATGGCTCTTAAGGAATTACAAATGATACTGGAACAACACATGCTCGTACATATGGCCAATTTTGAATTGTTTGAACTCTTTGTTCCTTTTTTTTTCCTTTTGTTTAAGTGAAAAAAGAAATCGTCAAAAAATGGCGTGTCCCTATGATGGAGTTACTCGAAATTCGGTACATACGTATTATACCCACCACACTGCTGTCCTTGACTATTTAAAACCGGTTTCTCTGTGTCAACTCCGAGATAATCAGCTTAGCCTAAGTGAGATAAACTACCATGCAGGTATATTTTAATTAAATTTACCCCCGCCCCCCAATGTGCATATATATAGCCCAAATTTGTGTGTAAACTATTATATTTTGATGATACTTAGGTACATTTCATTAGGATTAACCTAACTTCACTTCTTGAATGGTTGGCGCTATAACAGACAAGTATGGCCCCAAAATACTGCTAAAGCACTAATAAAAAAATTGTTACTATTATTTAGAGACTGCTTCTTGGACTACAATCGAAGGCATTCTGGACCCTGAGTCACATGTTGTATACCTCTGGTTTACATAGAGCACAATCAACAAATCAAAGAGGTATGCAACATATCAAGAAAAATGTACGTAGCTAAATTGCGCAGATACACACCTAGGGGAAGGGGGGTAAGTACCTCCATAGGTATGACCAAATATGTTTTCTCCCGTTTAATATGTTCCTATATTTTAAACCAACATCTAAAATAGACTACTCCTACACAAAACTTTGAATTTCACAACTTTTCTTCATAAAACCCGCCCCCTGGCTCATCCAACCGTTCTTTGATTAGTTCTTAACATGCCTTTAAATTAACGTTAGAAAACGCATTTTTTACAACCATATCCGCTGTATTTTTATCAAACCAATAAGTGCGTCTTTATGCATTTAATACGTAAACTTACTCAATGTATTCAATAATGTAACTGACGGAAGATACGGAAATGCACTACCAGTCACAGCTCCCTCCCTTTTTCTCTGTATCTGCGCATATCCCAGTGGTTGCTGAAGGAATCAGAATAGACAAAAAAGTCTTTCGTTTCGCTTTTTACTTTATTTTATTTTGTGCTTCAACTGCAAACTGGTATTACGGTACATTAGTAAGGCCCATAGGCCCGGGGAACCCCCTCTCCTTGTGTAGCGGTATGATAGTATATTAATAAATCTTAAAAAAAACATCCTCGTTAAACATCCCATCACCGCTGACGTAGTTACGGATATGAAAAAAGAAAACCTGAAAATTAATTATTCTCTTGCAACACGACGAAACTTTTTTAAAGGACAACCCCATCCTTTTTATATCTTACTCAAATTTTGTTCAAGTTCTTAAATTTTTGAACTGTTAAGACACATTTATTTTTCTGAGAAATAACGGCCAAATCTACTTTTAAGCGTTTGAAACCAAGTCAAATAATAATATTGATTTATTTATTACCCTCAAAAATACTGTGGAATAAAAAGAAATGAAAGGCACAAAAGATACAAAAACAAAAATCACTAACTATAGAACAAATTTAACAATATGATTGTGAGGAAAAAGTCGATGAAGAGCAGTACTTGAGAGCTTACTTTGCTCCTTTTCCAACTTTAATGTTATGTCAACTATATTATATTTATTAATTAGAATCCAGTTACGAGTCCAAGGGAGAATGAAAAGAAGAGACTTAACAATACCTGAAATAACTAATTCAAATTCTTTTTCAGTAACTTTTTTCTCAGAATAAAGAAATTTGCTGTGATGTAAAGGACTGAATGATCATAATAGAAAGAGCACAGTTTGGACAGCACCCGTCCATTCCAAAGGGGGCCCGTCTATTGTTCTCCCCATTCTAGATGTTCTTTCAACATTACAAAATGCTTTACATTCAGAATCCCTCAGTAATTAAAAAGCCAAAGAAGTCAAGTCAAGTTCCAAGGCTTATTATATAATTTATTGCTCTTGTCGAAGAAGCAATTATAGCAATTAAAAAAAAAAAACAATTTTCAACAATCAAAAAAATTAATAATTTCTGATTGAAAATTGATCAATTTTAAACAATCAAAAAATAACAATTTCAATAATCGAATTAAAGATAACAAGCTCCTATTCGATTAGATTTTAGAAGACTGGGTTAGAGACTAGAAGCCGCGCTCACTTTAAACTCGCTTGAAAAATTACATTCTAAGACCACACTGGCTATCCATGACATATGAAACCAAAAAAGGAAAGGATAGTTGAAAAAGCCAGGATTTTTTCAGCCAGTAGCAAAATATGAAGAGAAACACAAGCAAATATTTCGATAACGACTCCACCAAGTCGTCCTCTGTGCTAAAAAAAAAATAAAAAAAAATCTAACCTTCCGAAGTTAAGTGACCAAGAGGAGAAAAGACATTCAAAGGATACTCAAAAGATACTCAAGAGGAGAAAAGAGTATCCTTTCTCCTCTTGGTCAATTCATTTCGAAAGGTTTGATTTTGTTCGCTGTTTTTTGTTTTTTTTAGTAATGAGGACGACTTGGCGGAGGTCCTTATCGAAATATTTGCTCGTTTTTCGTCTTCATATTTTGCTACTGGTGGTTAATCCTCGTTTTCTCAACTATCCTTTCCTTTCTTAGTCTTGAAAAATGTCATGCAGCTTATATATACTAGGGCATATTTGACATATTTTTGCAAGAGTAAGACTAGCCAAGCAGAAAAAAATCGTTGTGTTAGTTGCAGTGGCACCTGGCAAAATTTGCAAGTAATACAAGTTTCAGGGACAGCGTAATCACTCATCCATCAGATCTTTGCTATGTAATAATATTAAAGGTTCACATTGTTTTGAGTCTCTACAATATAAGTCGAAAAGAAGGGGTAACTTGTAGGAGTTGGATCCTGCGCGAATTAACCTGGGACGTTAGGGATTAAAAACTACTGACAGTATAGTGATTCGCGTCTTCGGTAAAAAAAAGCAAAATTGGAAATTCGATGAGCGTAAACAACAGACTCGGTAGTTTTCCGTAACGAGAGAATCACCCAAAAACTTATTATAAGTGATAATTCTGGAGGAAAATTGGCTATAGCGTATAGACCAAGCCATAAATGGTAATTAAGCCGTAAGTTAAAGAGTGAACTTTGTCAATAGTAAAACAGAATTAAAAAACAATAAAAACATTAAATGAAAATTATTTTAGTTTTATGCTTTAAAATTATTAAGTTTAAAGTTATCAATAAAACTTTGCAAGGATAAGAAAATTTGGTCCGATCACTCATTCGTAAGATACCTCGATTTCAGGTTTTCTAAGAATTGCGGCTTCTCCCTCCAACTCCCTTCAATGTCACCGGATCTGGTCGGGATTTAAAATGAGAGTTTTAAAGCACAAGATCCCTCTAGATATCAAATTTCATTAAGATCTTATCACCCGTTCGTAAGTTACAAATATCTCATTTTTTCTAATTTTTCCGAATTACTCCCCCTCCAACTCAACCAAAGAGAGCAGATTCGGTCCGGTTATGTCAGTCACCTATCTTGGACTTGTGCTTATTCTTTCCACCAAGTTTCATCCTGATCTCTCCGCTTTAAGCGTTTTCCAAGATCCCCCCCCCCCTAATGACACTGGACCCGGTCGGGATAAAAAATAAGAGATCTAAGTTCCGTGGTTCTTCTAAAGATGAAATTTCATTAAGATATGATCATTCTTTCGCAAGTTAAAAATACATCATTTTTTCTAATTTTTATAATTACCCCCCCCCCAACTCCCCGAAAGAGAGCAGATCCGTTCCGGTTATGTCAATCCCGTATCTAGGACTGGTGCTTATTTTTCCCACCAAGTTTCATCCAGATTCCTCCACTCTAAGTATTTTCCAAGAGTTTAGGTTCCACCCCCCAGCATCCCCTTCACCGGATAAGGTTGAAATTTAATATAAGAGCTCTGAGACATGATATCCTTCCAAACTTCAAATTTCATTAAGATCCGATCACTCCTTCGTAAGTTAAAAATACCCCATTTTTCTAATTTTTCAGAATTAACCCTCCCCCCTCACTTCCCCAAAGAGAGCGGATCCGTCCCGGTTATGTCAATCACATATCTAGGACCTGTGCTTATTTTTCCCACCAAGTTTCATCCCGATCCCTCCACTCTAAGCGTTTTCTAAGATTTTAGGTCCCCCCTCAATTCCATCCAATGTCACCGGATCCAGACGGAATTTAAAATAAGAGCTCTAAGACACGATATCTTTCCAAACTTCAAATTCCATTAAGATCCGATCACTCCTTCGTAAGTTAAAAATACCTCATTTTTCTAATTTTTCAGAATTAACCCCCTCCACCACTCCCCCAAAGAGAGCGGATCCGTCCCAGTTATGTCAATCACGTATCTAGGAGCTTATTTTTCCCACCAAGTTTCATCCCGAGCCCTCCACTCTAAGCGTTTTCCAAGATTTTAGGTTCCCCCCTCAATTCCCCCCAATGTCACCGGATCCAGTCGGAATTTAAAATAAGAGCTCTGAGACACGATATCTTTACAAACTTCAAATTTCATTAAGATCCGATCACTCCTTCGTAAGTCAAAAATACCTAATTTTTTCTATTTTTCGGAATTAACCGCCGCCCCCCCCCAATGGTCAAATCGGGAAAACGACTATTTCTAATTTAATTTGGTTCAGTCCCTGATACGCCTGCCAAAATTCATCGTCCTAGCTTGCCTGTAAGTGCCTGAAGTAACAAAAATGGGACAGACAGACAGACCGACGGACTGACAGAGAGACCGATAGAATTTGCGATCGCTATATGTCACTTGGTTAATACCAAGTGCCATAATGAATTGGACTCAAATAAGTTTTCTTTTGTAATACAATTTTGTAATACATTGTTTAAAAAAGTTATCCAAGAGGAATTCCATAAAACTATTCTGGAATGTTAAAAATAACACAGCTCTTGAATATAAAATTAAATAATATACGATGCAATTTGCATTCTAGCTAAAACGAAATTTATTTCAAAATAGAATAAGTCTTATAAGATTGGTAATAAGAATAACAGATTATATTTACCTATTAAATTTACTTTTAAGTAGATCGAAGATATGAATTTACCAGAAATTTTAAATCGGCGGGAGGTGAAACAGGCCTTCCTAGTAATTTGAACTATAAAGGGAGTCCAATTTTAACTTAGAAGTTTTCAAAAACAACTGGGCAAATGATTTTTAATTATAATTTAATACTTAAAAGATTGGACAGTGATATAAATTGGAAACCTGTGTATAATTGTAAGCAATTGGGTCCATTTGTAAATCCCACTTACCAACATGTTATAACAGGGGACTTATCAATAATAAAACAAGAAGATCTTCAAAATAGAATGAGCAAAAGTGCTAAATTCCGTCTTTCCCATCATTTGAAACCATCAAGTATTCCTGGTAGCTTAGAAAATGATTTTGATTTATTTATTGATAAGTGGTGTAAGAAAGGGAATAAAAATAAAGAGAGTTTTCAAAGTTGGAAGAATTTAATTATTAGTAGAATACGAAATAAAATATATTCTAACTTAAAAAATAGTAACACTAAATCAATATTTTATAATGCTAAGATTAAACAAGCAATTGCTAATCTACAGAATGAATTTGTAATTGTGCCAGTGGATAAACCTAATAATAATTTTGCCATAATTTGTCAGAAGCTGTATTGTGATATCTTAAAAAGGGAGTTATGCACAACTAATGTTTACGAAAAGGTAAATTTAGAGGATGAGAATTTAATTGACAAGACTGAAGAAATACTTTTTAAAAATTTTAATATTAATAAGTGATGCATAAGTGATGCAATGATCATTATTGATAAGTGATGCAAAAAAAGAGAACAAAAATAAGGAGTCTTCAAAAATTGGAACAAATTAATTATTAGTGGAATACGTAATGAAATATATGCTCACTTACAAAACCGCAACAATTTGCCAGAACTCCTATACGAAATTCTTTTTATTTGTTTTACTTGCTCTTGGGCGAGTCAATTTTGCATGTGGAAATGTTCTTGGAAATCGTCTGGGGTAACTTTTTAGCGGTGATGCAATGGTCTTGGGTATGTTTCAATGTGGTGGGGGATTTTCCACGGGAAATTTTGTCCATGGAAAATTTTTCGCGGGAAGAATGTTCTGTTTGGAGGGGGAGGGAGATTTTCGGGAAAATTATCCATAAAGGGGGATTTCTGCCATGATTTGAAAAACAATCAGACATTAAATAAAAAATAAGTCTTTTTTCTAAGGAGAATTCTCCAGGCAGAACTATATACTTATAATACTAGGATACAACAAACAATTCCTAATCTACAGAATGTATTTGTAATTGTACCTATGGATAAAGCTAATAAAAATTTTGCCATAATCTGCCAGAAGCTGTATTAACTTCCCATTCCCTGAAAGTAATATACATTCATGCATCACATACTCAGAATTTTACTCACAATTACTTAGGTATGCAAGAATTTGTAGTAGTTATTTATTTATTTATTTATTATTACGAATAGCGGTAAGCATCAATGCTTGTCACAAAAAAAACAAAATCATAATACTAATCTAAAGTAAATTGGCAACGACAAACTAAACAGCAAAAACTTCTAAATAACACGACATTACACAACAAAAGTATCTAAATAAAAAGGCGTATTTACTAATGCACTCTTAAAAATTCGAACACTCTCTGCCTTGACAACCTCCAAAGGCAAACCATTCCATGGTCCGGCAACTCTACTAACGAAAGATAATTGACCAATTTTTTTCAGTGCTTTTGGGGGACATAATTTATAAACATGCTGACGAGTAGAGTGATAATGGCTAAATTTAAAAAATAAATTTGGATCAACATTATCCACTTCTTTAATTATACGAAACACATTTACAAGGTCATTGCGACGTCTACGAAACTTCAACGACGGGAGTTGAAGCCTAGAAAGTCTCTGCGGATAGGAAAGGCACTGAAGGTACATAACTGATTTTAAAAGTAGTTGTAAAATTTTAAGCCAAAAAATCATTTTAATTTTAATGAACTTTTAAATAAATACAGAAAGAATTATCAAGCAATGCTTAGCGAAATCTTTGGTTGATTTGTAATCCTTGTAACTGAGATTTTTAATTTTTTTTTTCTTTTTTGGTTGTGTAGTGTGTGTTTGTGCTGTTGCATTGATGATTCCTTTTTTCACGATAGATTTAATTAAGTTCACTTTGTGTTTATGTTCAGTCCAGTGCAGTCTGATAAGGGTTGCAATTTCCTTGAGCCTCCCACCGTATAAGCTAAAATTTGGCTTCCATGTAATATTGCTTCGATAATAAGGTCTCGTTTAGGTGTATTTTATTAACTCAACAAAGTAAAATTTTCCTATGATGAAGGATATCATCCCAATTTTATCCCTCCTATTATCGTCCTCCTATCTTTAAATGTAAATTCTACATTTGATCACATTCCTAATGTCAAGAACTGGGGTTTCCTGTTAAAAACTAACGTTAGTAGTATGGGGTCTCTTTCTGTACTACGACAGCCCACTCCCTTCGAATCCTGGTCCCGACACTTTTTAAATGACAAAACAGAATGGATATTTCCCCAATGCTACCATCTACATAAGCAAAGTCATATATATCGTTATTGTTAACTAAAATTTTAGATGGTGGCATGTTTTGTTTTCCAACGACACATTTCTTAGCTTCTAAGCAGTTTTCCATTGAAATTATGAAATTTATGTTTGATGTATGAGTCGAACGTGAGACCCACGATTTCCAATGGCATAAGAATGACACGTTACTCAACTGATCCAACATAGTTGCTGATTATATTATGTTCATAAAAATACGTTCTAAGGTAATCAATGTGTTGTCTCCGGGACGCAGGCAAACTGACTTTAAGCGTCACAATATCGTAATAAGTTAATTGCGCAATCGATTTGTCAATTAGAGTTGGATTTTTGGTAAATGCTACAATTTATTTGTTTCCGGGCGCCTTTTTTGGCATCACTCCGAGAATATACATGTCATGATGATTTGAGATACTTGCTGGACAAACATATTCTTTTGATGATCAATGGAGCTTATGTCGATCTCCAAAAATTGTAATGAGTACAACCTGCCAGGTATCCGTTTCATAATACAATGGCCCCGAGCACATCGGTTTTCTCGTAGCCGTTTTTTAATGCCACCGCGGTTTTACGCCACCTTTTGATTCAGGTAGGTCCAAAAAGACATAGACATAAGAACAGACATAGACATGAAAACAGAGATAGACATAGAAATAGACATAAACACAGATATAGACAAAAGCATAGACATAGACTAACCTAACCTGTCTATTCTGACTCAGCTAATCCTTCTAATGAAGCAAGATTTCCTGGGCGGCAGAAAACATACGATGGCAAAAACCCTGGTGGCGTTAAAACACCCACACCTGGAATTCTTTCACAGAACTTGCGCATGAGTTTGGGTCCACAAATTCCCATCCTGAATCCTAAGTCCCACTCCAGGGCCCCAATGACCCCCAAGCAAAAAGTTGGGTGGTCACTCATCTCATTAAGGACATTTTGTATCCTATAATGCCTTTTATTAGCTTTTAGGACGATTTAACTATATTCAAAATTAATATTAAGGGCACAATTAAACTAGAAATCCTTTTTCCGAAACAATCCGTAACAATGGTTCAAGCCCTGGTCTCCTAGTTATTTGGTTTGAAACAAGGGTCAGTGACATGTGACAGTGACTGTAAGCTCAGGCAAAGTCAACCCAATTCCAAATGGATACCTGAAGAAATATGGGTAGGTAAACAGGAAGGGTGTGAGAAAGTATAGTATGGCTGGCCTCCAACACTAAATTGCACTTCCTGGCTAAATAGTCATTAAATGGAAATCAGCACCGCCAGTAGGGGTTGTAAGGTTCAGTGCCATATTGTTTTTTATATTAATATTTGCCGATATGAAGGCTGGAAATAGACTAATAAGAGTCATAAAGCAACATTCTTGATTATTTGCGTGGGTTTCGCGCTTTCAGGAAAGCAGTAATTCTTTTCCTTTTTAAATTTTTGTTGGGTGACGCCCATATTTCAAATGGGACTATGAAAAACACGCTCATTCTTTTTTCTTCTGCTTTTGCTGGGATATATTCGCCTCCCTCTTGAGCAATAATAAGTCCTTGTTGTTCTCTAATGCTGAAACGAAATTCAATTCCCACAATTTAATTGAAGTTTATAGTGCTGTTTTATAGAGCCTTCTACGTCCCTCGTGGTTGGTCTAGTCTTAATCGATACATTTTCTAGCGTGTAGTTATTCGAACTTTTTTTCTCTACGTATGATAGACGGTTGTTTTTCACGGTTAATTTATCATAGATTTAAATTTTGTTAGGAAATTCATCATCACGAAAAACTGTGCAATAAAAAAAAGGTAATTTATTCAGTTGCGGCTTTAATTCATTTCCTGTGACTAAAATCAATTTGAAATTCAAACTAAGTGTTCGTTTGTGTAGTGTATGTGAAAGCGCCTTTTGTCCCGGAGTCCACTCATGTCCTATATTGCAATGAAGTTATAACAAGTACTTAAACAGGAAGCATTTTTTGTCTTTTCATAAAATTGGAAAGCAGACCAGATTGCCTATTTCCGTCAGTTTTTCTTTTTTTTTACAATTGTTTTCTGGCATTTACAGTAGTGAAATCATTCAAGCATGAAAATAAAAATTAAAAAAACTGTTTTGAAAAACTTGTAATCACAATTTGGTCGTTATTTCACGGAATTGTAATTTTCTCCTGCAGTCATAATGGACGTTTTCCGTAGCACTTGTGTATTTCATTTATATTTAATATTAGCGTTACAAAAAACCTCATTAACACAAATTTTCAGTCTTCTATGTCCCATGGTATTCATAGTATTTATATATTCAATATTGTAATTCAAAGTGCGATAAAGGACGAAATAAACGTCAAATTTTCTCTTGATTGAAAAAAAAACGCATCAAAAGTTTATTTATAATCATTTTCGTTACGTTTTTACAAATAGGACAAACATTTCGGAAGGAGGAGGGTGCAGTTTCAAACACCGTAACCCTTTTCCCTAGATATGGTCTTGGCCAGTCGAATCCAGGATTCCAACTTCTAGTGAAGCTCAAAACCAAATTACTTGGACAGCACTCGTATGCAGAAACTAACTTTGGGCATGAGGACAGTATATCCCAGAAGGAACCTATATTTGACAAAACAGAAAAGAGCAAACAAATATACAGGGTGGGGGAGAGACTTAGGAAATATCCTCAGCGATGATTCCCGATATTTACAATTTTCCCCATAGTCTCTATGAATTCCTGTGTAATACGACCCTTTTATGAGTGGTTTTAACAGAACCTGCCCACATCCAGATCCTAACCACCCTCTACGACAAAATGCCAGAACTTGTTTGGGCGAATTGTATAAAAAAAGATACAATACTATGACAAAAACCAAGAAAATTTGTTAATTTCAGATGGAAAAAGCTCAAAATCACAGATTGAAATTAGAGGCAACGCTGTAGCAATTTCTACAATAAAGAGTCGTAATGTTTCAAAATATCACTGTTATTTTTTTGCCAGAGGCACTTCATATGGAAGGACTGGTCGCGCAAACTTCGGATAAGGCCCATTCAATCGGAAATTGAAAGTCCTAGTGCCCTTTTTAAAAGTCAAAAGTGATCGGAGATCGGAGGGCATTCCTCCACGCCCCGATAACTTTATCCAAAACGTTGAGATAGACATTTAGGAAACCTCCTAGAGCCCCAGGGCAAGGGCAGTAAGTTGTGCAGGTTGCCCATTGTTAATATATAAGGTTTTTATCAAATGGATGGTCGTATAAACTTGTATAAGGGTTTCGTATAAATCGAGGGCGCATAAATCGAAGGGATGTCGTATAAAAGGTTTCGATTGGAAATCGAAAGTTCCGGTTTTCCTTTAAAGAGTCAAAATAACAATGCCTTTGGGGTAGACAACCTCACCCAGACTCCGTATCAAGGGCGTTAAGTCATGAAAGTTGACCAGGGTTAACTTAAAATATTTATCTGGAAGGGGAGGCTGTACAAACTTAGGAGGGGCTCAAGGGAATGGAAATTGAATCTTCTAGTGCCCTTTATTATAGTCAAAAGTCATCAGAAGGCAGCCAGCCCGCCCCGCGCCCTTTCTCCTAAATACATTTGATCAAGATTCTAAGAAAGCCACTGTTCAAAATAGTCCAAAGATCGAATAATTATTCCTCCGAGGTTGATAACCCCTCAGTCCCCGGTACAAGGGTTGTAAGTTATTTTATTGCCCATTGTTAAAATATAAGGTTTTTTTTACCATAGGCAGCACAATAACGCTACCAAAGTAAAGAATGATGTGGCCTCGACGTTTTATTTTATTGTTTTTTTTTCTGACCACGACACTTGGTACAGAAGGAGCTATCGTAGAAACTTTGAAAGGGGCTCATTCAATTGGAAATTGTGAGTTCATCGTTCTTTTTCAGATTTTTAAGTAATCGGAGGACAACCAACCCCCGTCCCCAGTGGCGGATCTAGGGAGGACCCTGCCCCCAAGATATTTTTCTGACACCTCATTCCTTGTTTTTAACTCTTTTTTAGAATAATTTTGTCAATTTGGTCAATTATTCGAATCTTTGTCACAATACTCTCCCCAGATTTTTCTCATTGGCACCCTTGTTACATTGGGACTTCCCCAAAATTTTGCTCTAGATCTGCCCCTAACCACGCCTATCAGTTCCCCAAACATATTTAATCAAAATCGAGATAGCCATTTTGTTCAGCATAGTTGAAAGGTAAAACAAAAATGTTGTCTTTAGGGATGACAGAACTCCCCCTCCCCACAGTCCTCAGAACAAGGACTGTTATTTATACTAGTTACCCTCTATTAATATATACGGTTTTTATGGAAGTGATGGTCGTATAAGCTTCGGAGGGGGCTCATTCGATTGGAAATAAGAAGCTCTAGTGCCCTTTTTAAGAGTTAAAAGTGATCAGAGGGCAACTAGCTCCCCACGTCTTCTTTTCCTTAAATGCATCCAACATAAATTTTGAGATAGCCATTCTATTCAAAATAGTCTAAGGATTATGTAACAAGGGGGTTCAGTGTTGAAACCAACCACCTAGAGTCTGGGGGCAAGGGTATTACAACAGAAATTACAATAAATAGCTGAGTCAAACTCAGAACAAGCAGAAATTAGTATGAGTAGAGCTGACAAACCTCATGCCTTCTCAAGACAAAATCATAATTTGCACTTAATTGACAACAAAAATTATGTTTTGAATTTTTTAACTTTAATAAATCAAAATTACTAAGACTTTAACCAGTAAATATCAGCATATGTATATTAAACTGACAATGCACATTCATTTGCATTTTTCTCTTTCAGTAAAGTGGAAATTATGTTCTGGTGTTGAGAAGACGTGGGGGTTGTCAGTCCTACTTATGTTAATTTCTGCTTGTTTTCAATTTGACTCGGTTATTTATTGTAGTTTCTGGTCCTCTTGGGTTTCATTTAATTATTGATGGTGATTTGTGACAGTTTTACGCATGGTAGATTACTTGATTTTATTTCTGCTAATTTTTGGTTTAATAGTTCTTTACTCTTCTTTGAATAACTTATTTTTTGGAAAACGCTTTTTTAAAATGAATTAAGAAAAGAAGGCATGTTCGATCCAGGATACCCAGGAAAGCTTCGAATATTAAGGTGAAATTTTAAGGAAATGTTGAGAGGTATGCCTAACACAATGAAAACAAACTGTGTGCTTGTTGGTTGTGAAAAGGTAATAACAACAGTATCTAAGGAACGGCTAAGGGTATTCAGTTGAAACTTTAGATATGTTAAGGGGAAGTTGAAGAGAGATCAAAGGGCAATCAGTTCCTTTCTCACCACCTTTTTAGGCATTCCCTCTTTTCTACACTGAACGAAACTTTGAAATTGTTATTTTATTGAAACTAATCAAAAATTCTCATAGCTATGCCTCCGAGGGTGTGAAGCCCGCCACAGCCCGGGGACAAGGATTGTAAATTATGCAGTTTGCCTATTGTTTACAGAAAGGATTTTTCATTAAGAAAAGAAGGAAGTGTTTGATTATGTGAGTATCTAAAAAGGCTAAGAGTATTAAAATGATGGAGAATATTGTAGGGATTATTAAATCCAAAGGCATAATGAGCATCCAGTTTATCAAAAAGGAGGATCTGCAATATTTTAATAACGGCTCAGGGTATTAAGTTAGACCTCGGAACATGCTGGGAGGTACGTTGAAAAGTGATTAGAGGGCTACCAGCCCTTAATACTGGTCAAAATTTTGAAAAAGGGATTTTGTTCAAAATAGTTAAAAGGTCTAGTAGCTCTGCCTCCAGGGATAAAATACCCCCACAGCCTCCAGAGTAAGAATTTTTAAGATTGTTGAGAAGGATGTTGGACTTAGCAACACTACATGCATCCCGGTTGTTACTGAGCGTAGCTGCAATCTACACAATACACAATACACAAGGATTTATTATTGCGAAATGAGTAATGTTTGATGGTGGGTGTGTCCAAAAAAGCTAAGAGTGTTAGGTGAAACTTCAGAGAATATTAAATGGGATTCTGAACTAAATCAAAAGATACTGTGCGCGTCAAGGCTATGAATATGCAATATCTTAGGAAGCGCTAACGGTATCAGCTTGAAGCTTTCCATGGCTGCACACGCGACTGGTTGCGACTGCAACTGTGACCACATCACTTCTGACTGCAACAACTTGCGAATGTGACTGCGATTGATTACAATTGCTATTACATCAGCTTCTGGCTACTTTCAGGGAATATTGAGGGGGGTTTAGAATAAAATAAAAGCACACTATGTGCATTCTGATAGTTAAAAGGACACATAAGCAATGTCTCAGGAGCCGCTGAGGGCATTAAGTTGAACCTTTCAAGGCATGTTAAAAAGGCGAACTTGGGCGTATCTATAATTATTTCAGGAACAGCTAGGGGTATTAAGTTGAAAATTGCATGGAATCCTACGGGGGATGAAAAAAAAAAAACAAGAACAATTTGCACCCAGGTTATCAAAACAGCACGTCTGCAATAAGTCAGGAACAGTGGAGGGTGTTAAGTTGAAATTTTCGGAGAATGTTCAGGGTGAAAATGAACTTAATCAATATACAACTCTGTGAATGTCAAAAGGGTGCAGTTGCAATATATCAGCATCGGCGATTAGTGTTTAGCTAAAAATAAAAGGGGGCATTGAACTGGATATTATGTATATACATCTGTATAAAACGGTGTGTGTAATAGGAGTAATATCGAAGGAGGTATTAAGTTTATTAAATTGAAACTTTCAGAGAATGTTGATGTAGAGTTTGTACTCGATTAAAAGACAAGGTGTGTATCTTAGCTGTCCAAAGGATGTATCTGCGAAATTTCAGCGAAATTTCAGGAAAGGCTAATGGCTGTTTTTTTTTCTTTCAAATAAACGTAAAGAGCCATATTAAACTTAAGGCAGCAAAAAATAGAGTCCTATAACAACTCAAACTCAAATCCACCAAAAATAAAAATAAACGATCATATCAAACATAAATGTAACATATACTGATATAGACGATTAAATAAATTTTAAAAATGAAAACTCAAAACGAACAAAATTACTTCCAGTTGAAGTTTATTTACTACCCCCTTCCTTCTCCTCTAACTGTAAGAGCTCTAAATCCATTTGCATCATTTGTCCTTTACTGAAAACAAATTTCACAGTACACATTTTATTAAATTTATAACTTTGAAAAAAAAAAATAAAATAAAAGAGAAAAAAAAATCTTAAATTGCTGAGTTTCCACGAATCAAAATCATTATATTTAGGATATTTTGTTTAATTTCATTTGTTATTTCCAGTTTTTCCAATCCATTGATTATAATAGCGATTTATTTTTTTAGATTAAATCAACAACGGATATTAAAATGTATTTGAAATCAATTGTTTAGTTTTTGCTAAAAGGATAACTAAGCACTTTACTATGAGTGCAGAACCTTATAAAAAAAAGGTTCAAATGAAGGTGTGAATTAATCATTTTTAATTTACTTATATGTTTGAAACTCGTTAATCACTTTCAGGTGTGTAAGCAGAGCTTCCTTTTCATGGATGAAGTATGGCGAATGTGTAATTGCACGCAATAGCGAAATTTCTGCTTCCAAGATTAGCACAAAAGATGAATGATTGGAAAAGAAGGTCGTTTCAACTGAGTTCATTAGCATCATTTATGTCAGACCACCTTTGCGCAAAGCAGCCGCAACTGTTATAAATTCTTAGAGCTAAAATATTCTTGAGCCTGAAAATATTCAAAATTTTAGAGTACAGAACAACGTGGTTTTAAACAAACTTTCATCGTCACCTCAGCTACTAAAACCAGTGTTCCAAACAGGAAAAGAGGAGTCAAAAACAGAGTGACCAGATGGGGCGCATTTGCGCACTTTTAGATGACCCACCTTTAGACCAAGAAAACTGCTAACATTGGCTCAAATCATGAATATATCGAAACTTCCTATTCAGATGTTTGATATATTAAACACATTGGCACTTGTTAATTATTCACAACACGCTCAAGAATTTTATATTTGAGAAAACCGGCTTCATAGCTACAAAGACAAGTGACAGGTGACACAATTGAACTTTTATAATTTGGGTATATATTTACATATTAGGGAGGGCGGTAAATATTTAAACAGCGTGAAGTTGGAAAATAATTTTGACTTCTTAATATGCAGAATAATTGTACCAACACACTTTGCATGTAGACCCGCTATACTTTACTAAGCTTCTAAAAATACCCCAAATTATATAGCTCAATGCATTCTGTCACCCGTCACTTGTATTTGTGGCTATGAAACCGGTTTTCTCAGATCTAAAATTCTTGAGAGCGTCCTGAAAAATTAACAAGTTCCAAAACATCATTTCTTGCTAAAACCCTGTTGGCTCTTTTTTGTTTTAGAAAACAACTAAGGCCACGCTTAACCCTATCGTAATTATTTTTTTCAGCAGAACTCACATTATTTTTTTTGAAAAAAGCAAGCAATTTCCAGCTATTCTTCAATGTTTCCCAAAGGTCCATAGTATGAGCACCCTCTCTCTAGTAACAAACCGGTGCGTTGAGTCGCAGGGAAAGGATTTCCTTGGATACATTTCTTCTCTAGCCTAACCTAATGAGGTTCTTCGTTCTTCCCACTTTTTTGTTAACATATTTATTACATTGATGCGTCGGTGCGATACGTTTTCTTTGCGCAGTGATGAAGCCCGTGTTGCATAAAAGTCTTCAACAACTACGTGAAAAGCTTTTATATTGGAAACATTGCATGTTTCCATTGTCTGTTTCTTCTATTATTTTTTTGACAAATGAAAAATAATTTCATTCCTTTAACAATACAATTTTCATTCAAGTTAATTTCAATCTTCCATAATAAATTGTTGTTTTAATTAGAAATTCAATCCTTCAGCTAGTTAAATCAAGAGATGACCTAGCTTTAGCTGGTAGTTGAACACAACAGAAGTATGTATTTGGTGTTAACAATAGTCCAGTAAAAAAAAAAAAAAAAAAATCGAGCGCTTATTAATCAAACAGTTTGTGGTAACGAACTGTAGTAAGGAGTGATCCGGCTCAATAGCAACCAAAACTCTAAAAAATGGGGTTTTGATATCAATAGCTACATCAAAAAGAATCGCATTTTAATGCTGATTTTAAATATATAAGTTTAATCAAGTTTAGTCTTACGAATCAAAAGTTACGAGCCTGAGAAAATTTGCCTTATTTTAAAAAATAGGGGAAAACAACCCCTAAAAGTAATAGAATCTTAACGAAAATCACACCATCAGATTCAGCGTACCAGAGAACCATACAGTAGAAGTTTCAAGCTCCTATCTACAGAAATGTGGAATTTCATATTTTTTGCCAGAAGACAAATCACGGGTGCGTGTTTATTTATTTATTTTTTTTTTTTCCCAGGGGTCATCGTATCGACCAAGTGGAAACCGTAATAACTATGTCTTTGGGAATGACTTACTCCCCCACAGTCCCTGGGGGAGGGGTTGCAAGTTACAAACTTCGGCCAGTGTTTACATATAATAATGGTTATTGGGAAGTGTACGGCGTTTTCAGGGGATTTTTTTGCTTTTGGGGGTAGGGTTGAGGGGAGGGAGCTATGTGGGAGGATCTTTTCTTGGAGAAATATGTCATGGGGGAACATAAATTCAATGAAAAGGGCGCAGGATTTTCTAAAATTACTAAAAAAAAAAACAATGAAAAAATAAATATGGAAAAGTTTTTTCAATTGAAAGTAAGGAGCAGCATTGAAACTTAAAACGAACAGAGATTATTACGCATATGAGGAGTTCTAAAAATACTTTAGGATAAAGAGCGAGGTATTTAGGAGGAGACAGATACCTCGCTCTTTATGCTATAGTATTTTTAGTAATTTCAACTATTTATTCTACGGCCATTCGGATTCAGTGGTCATTCTTAAAGAATTGGGACAAAACTTAAGAGCGAGGTATTAACGAGGGGACAAACCCCCTCATATACATAATAAAAATTTAAGAATATTACGTAAGCTAATTCTTAATTTACGTATATTTTTTACTAAAACCGAAAAAAAACTAGGCTTTCCCCACCCCTTATTTCTCAAAATCGTCTGATCAAAACTAAGAGAAAGCCATTTAGCCAAAAAAGGAATTAAATGCAAGTTTCATTTTAATAATTGATGTGTGGAGAGCCAAAATCAAACATGCATTAATTCAAAAACGTTCAGAAATTACATAAGAAAACTAGTTTTTTTAACTGAAAGTAAGGAGCGACATTATAACTTAAAACGAACAGAAATTACTCCGTATATGAAATGGGTTGTCCCCTCCGCAATCCCTCATTGCGGAGGGGACAACCCATTTCATATACGGAGTAATTTCTGTTAGTTTTAAGTTATAATGTCGCACCTTACTTCCAGTTAAAAAAACTAGTTTTTTTTTATGTAATTATGTGGAAAAGCTGCTGGAAAGAGCCATGCTTACGCGGAATTCCTTGTTGATAATATCACAGAATGGCCCCCGTGCATTATTTGTGTAGCTTTTATTTTAGGAATCAGGGAGCTCTTATGGTAAAGTCCAAAGAGTATTGGTAACTTACAAGAGAGATACTGGCACTAGTGCCGACCAAAATAACACTCAACACCATCTAGAACTTGGTGACACTTGGGATTTTTTAAGTCTAATAATAAAAATGATTAATTTAATTTGTGTAGTTGGTAAAACTAGTGTAGTAATCAGTGTCTGATCTCAGTTCCTGACACAAAAAAAAAAAAAAAAAAAAAAAAAAAAAAAAAAAACGCTTACAAAGCTTGAAAAAAACGCCAACTATCACGAAAATCTGGAAGGCGTAGGAGATATTTTTTTTACCGGCTCTAACGCCAGTTTCCGCTCTTATAAGTTACCCATAGTCTTTGGTGCAGTCCCGGTTGATCAAACAGTTCGTGGTAACGAACTGTAGTAATGAGCGACCCGACTCAATAGTAACCAAAACTCTAAAAAATGGAATTTTGATATCAATAGCTACATCGAAAGAATCGCATTTTAATGCTGATTTTAAATATATAAGTTTCATCAAGTTTAGTCTTACCCTACTGTAGAAGTTTCAAGCTCCTATCTACACAAATGTGAAATTTTGTATTTTTTGCCAGAAGACAAATCACGGGTGCGTGTTTATTTGTTTTTTTTTTTTTTCCAGGGGTCATCGTATCGACCAAGTGGTCCTAGAATGTCGCAAGAGGGCTCATTCTAACGGAAATGAAAAGTTCTAGTGCCCTTTTTAAGTGGCCAAAAAAATTGGATGGCATCTAGGCCCCCTCCCACGCTCATTTTTTCCCAAAGTCAACGGATCAAAATTTTGAGATAGCCATTTTGTTCAACATAGTCGAAAACTATAATAACTATGTCTTTGGGGATGACTTACTCCCCCACAATCCCTGGGGGAGGGGCTGCAAGTTACATACTTTGACCAGTGTTTACATATAGTAATGGTTATTGGGAAGTGTACAGACGTTTTCAGGGGGATTTTATTTTGTTTGGGGTTGGGGCTGAGGGGAGGGGGCTATGTTGGAGGATCTTTCCTTGGAGGAATCTGTCATGGGGGAAGAAAAATTCAATGAAAAGGGCGCAGGATTTTCTAGCATTACTATAAGAAAACAATGAAAAATAAACATGAAAACTTTTTTCAAATGAAAGGAAGGAGTAGCATTGAAACTTAAAACGACCAGAGATTAATACGCATATGAGGGGTTCTAAAAATACTTTAGCATAAAGAGCGAGGTATTTAGGAGGAGATAAATACCTCGCTCTTTATGCTAAAGTATTTTTAGTAATTTCAACTATTTATTCTACGGCCTTTCTGATTCAGGGGTCATTCTTAAAGAATTGGGACAAAACTTACGATTTAGTGTAAAGAGCGAGGTATTAACGAGGGTACAAACCCCCTCGTATACATAATAAAAATATAAGATTATAAAAGTTTGTTACGTAAGTTAATTCTTAAGTTACGTATATTTTTTACTAATAAAAACGTTCGTTAAAAATTAAAAGTTCTAGTTGCCTTTTTAAGTAGCCGAAAAATTGGAGGGCAACTAGACCTCCTTCTCCACCCCTTATTTCTCAAAATCGTCTGATCAAAAACTAAGAGAAAGCCATTTAGCCAAAAAAAGAATTAATATACAAATTTCATTTTAATAATTTATGTGCGGAGAGCCAAAACCAAACATGCATTAATTCAAAAACGTTCAGAAATTAAATAAAAAAAACTAATTTGTTTTAGCTGAAAGTAAGGAGTGACATTAAAACTTAAAACGAACAGAAATTACTCCGTATATGAAATGGGTTGTCCCTCCGCAATCCCTCGCTCTTTACGCTAATGTTTGACTCTTTGCCACAATTCTACTTTTTAAAACAATTAAAAACTTTAGCGCAAAGAGCGAGGGATTGCGAAGGGAAAACCCATTTCATATACGGAGTAATTTCTGTTCGTTTTAAGTTTTAATGTCGCTCCTTACTTTCAGCTAAAAAAATTAGTTTTTTTTATTTAATCTTACACTAAGCTCAAGCTCTGCGTTGTACCGTCGTAAGTGAGATAATATGAAAAAAACTTCGTTTTCTTAAAGAGTTAAAGAGGCTGCGTCCCAAAGTCGAACCTTAAAACGTACAAGAATTAGGAGAGGCAGTTGGGGGGCTGCCGCCCCCCAAACCCCCCGCTTTTAAAGACTCTTTTGTACAGGTTTTTTGTTGTGGGGGGCTGCCGCCCCCCTAACCCCCCGGTCTTGGCTTCGGAAAGGCCCTCTTTTAATTAACAAAACAAAAAACCTGTACAAAAGAGTCTTTAAAAGCGGGGGGTTTGGGGGGCGGCAGCCCCCCAACTGCCTCTCCTAATTCCTGTACGTTTTAAGGTTCGACTTTGGGACGCAGCCTCTTTAACTCTTTAAGAAAACGAAGTTTTTTTCATATTATTTCTGTACGTTTTTCTACAATCCATGGTGGATATAATTTAATAATTCCTATACTCCTCGTACAGGAATTAGGACTGCCTCTCCTAATTCCTGTACGTTTTAAGGTTCGACTTTGGGACGCAGCCTCTTTAACTCTTTTAGAAAACGAAGTTTTTTTCATATTTTGTGAAAAAAAACCGCCCGATAAGGGACTTGAACCCTTGGCCTTAGGATTAAAAGTCCCACGCTCTACCGACTGAGCTAACCGGGCATGTTTGAAGTCGAAATACCTGCATGTGTATAAATATAACTTTTAAATAACTTTTAAGAATTTCAAAAATTAACATGGGCTCTTATGGGGAAATGGGTTTTTCTAAGCTAGAAAATCGGGGGGTTACGATTTTCCGACGAAACTTTCCAGGAAAATTACTCGGAGAATTCCGCGTCGAATGAGTCTTCGTACACCCAGATCCTATGTCGGCTGTGACCTGTAGGCGTGGCAGAAAAAAACAAACAAAAGGAGAACATGAACATTAAGTGGCTATGCGTGGTTTCTGGAAAACAGGGAAGGAGTTATCAGATCGAGCTGAAATTTCGCGGATAAGCTCCTGGGCCTTAGGGGACCTTAACTTGTGAGTTTCAGCCCGATCGGACAACGTTAAAGGGGGGCTGGGGGGTCAAAACTTTCGGCCAGATTTTCCCCATGAAGGAAAAGTTGAAGGGGGATGAAATTTGGCAGGTTTCTTAGTTGGAGCTCGGGCTACGAAATGCATCCCTCCCCATCCCTCTGCGACCACTGGAACGGAAGATCGCTTAACATTGTCGTGGTTCGCCTCTTTAAAGAGGCACGAGTGTGCCTCCTTGAAATAGAGTTTACGTAGCTCAGAGCGAAAGGCAAACGGGTCAACGTGAAAGGGGCTTAAGGCTTGATCTTTAGATCCCTTAGAAATAAGTCTTTTCTATCCAAGTCTGGGGACTATATCTTTCAACATTACTAGTAGTATTATATGGGAGAATAATCCCAAGTAAAATGCTATTTTTCAGATACTTTTACTAGCTGATTTTCATTTAAAGCAGCTATTTCCACAAATTGTTAATCTCAATCCTCTTGGTTTAATTGAACTTGGTCTTTAACTGTACACCAATGCTATTTTCCTTATCAATCAAAATAATAATCATTTAAAATCATATAATAACTCATTGAAGTCATCAGCAAGTTGCCTAATCAGTTGCTATCTGGACATCTATACAGTAATTTCCCTATCATACAGCAGTTGGTTATGTCGGTGACTCGCAGCCAGCCACTTATCCAGCTCGCAATATAATCGAGTGACATTATACACCACGTACCTAAAGCAGTAATTTCTAGTTAGAGACATTAGAGAGTTGGTAGGTTTTCGATTCCCTGAGATGATTGTACACACAGTTTTTTTTGTATACCTGTCGTCTGACAGACTCCGCTGGAAGTTCAGTAATAATTTACACCTCTTATCCAGATTTAAACCTTACTCCTAATTCACTTGGACCTTTAATTTCTCTTCGTATGTCTTTGCAACGTTTTCATCATTTCTGTTTTTCGTAAAAGAATGTAGCCAAAAAAAGGAAATAAATTCAATCGATATTGCACATCCATACTCTCCATCACAAGAGCACAAGTCAGAAAAAATAAAACAATAGAAAACGAAGGATTTTTGATTAGGATTAAGGATTAAGCCTTTTGCATTCTAGTGTTTACGCTGGGTATACGATTTAGAAAATGAGAAATTAGCTTTGGTTGAAATTGTTTAATGTTTTTTGGTAGTTAAACTTAATTACCAGAAGGCATGAAAAAAGTTCCAAAGCGGCCAGTAGCAGAAACCGACACAATTCCAAAAGCTGCCGACAAATTTGAGGATAGTGGAAACACTGGCAATTTCTAACAAGGTCTGCCGACAAACTTCACTAGGCTATGAAAACTGAAAAGTAGCACCGCTACCATGCTACCCCACTCTTTGCACGCCGGATTACCAGACTTGTGAAAAAGTTCCAAGCATAAAAAAAATCAAATACTACAGTGTTAATTAGTTTTTCTTTGCCTTTTCCGCCTTCCTTAACATACCACAAATCGTACCAAATTGTGATATATAAAAAGGGAGACGTTGAGGGAGGATAGTCGAATGATCTTTCTACAAGTAGATTTCTCTTTTAGTAAAAACCTTCTTGCTGCAACTGCGAGAGGCGTAACGAAAAATCGCACTTTAGGCTAGTTCTTGATTAGTTGGGGGGGGGGAGGAAACTTTAATAGAAGAACCCGTTCTCCTTGAACTAAAGGGCTTTGGAGTTGATATATTGATTCAAAAAGAAGGATTTACAAATACACAAAGATCTGTTTCTTCAATAAGAGTTTCTTAATACTGTAATATCTAATAACTGAATATCTGTTTCTTAATACTGTTTAAGCAAAGAATAGATGACAGTGGAAACAAAAATATGGTCAACGTCATAAAACGTGCTGTTTACGTATTATATTGACTTCACTTTGAAATAAAGAACCTTTCCCGTCCATTTGCAGTTCTAAAACAAATTAAATAAAACAAATATGTTTTTTCAACAGAGAGTAAGAAGCAACAGTAACCATTAAAATAAACAAAAATGCTGCGTATCTGAGGAAGAAGATACTTGTTATTCAAATTCAACACGCCTTGTGTCTCGGGAGTCTTTTCTTAAAGAATTATGACAAAAAGTCAAGCTTTAGCGTAAAGAACGAGGGATGAGGAGGGGGCAGTTCTCTACATATAGGGAATAATTTCTATTCGTTTGAAGTTTAAATGCTGCTCCTTACCTTCAGTGTGCGTGCAACTGAACCTCATCAAAATGAGCCCCGTGAAACTGAACCTATGTAATTGAGCTCTGTTAATTCTGCATCTGTTCTCAGGTGCAACTGAACACCCGCTTAACTCAGTCCCCGTGTAACTCAACTCCCGTAAAACTGAACTCTCGTGTAACGTTACTCTCGTGCAACTGAGCACCGTTCAGCTGATCCCTTGCTCAACTGAAGCCTTGTACAACTGAATTTTCGTTTATCTGGACTCCCGTGCAACCCGACCCTATTCAGCTGAGCCTCGCTCGACTGACCCTGCCTAGAAACTCAACGCCGTTTAACTGAACCCTCGTTTAAATGAACCCTTGTCTAACTCAACCCCTATGTAGCTCAAACTTCAGTTAAGGCAAGTCCTGTTTGACTCAACTCAGCCCAAGACCTAATAGCAAGTGGGAGCTAGCACTGATTAGAAGCTCAAAATTTGCTTCTCGCTTCGTTCGCAGTTTCTAGCTTTATATTAACTATTTGGGTAACCCCAGAACTTTTCAAATTGAAAGAAACTTTCAGGAATGGGTCTATCACCAAAATTATGACATGATAAAATATTTTTTCAGGTTTTACTGCAAACTAAGAGCTTATCAATTAGGGTTCGGGCAAGGATTTGCAAGGGACCAGTGAAAACCCTGATTTCATACACAGTTCCCTAAGCTTTTTCAGTTTGAGTTTTGAAGTTACGCAGAAGTATTTTGCTTGGGCCATCCCACATAAGATTATCCAGGGAATGACACTCGCGCTTAAGGGTGGGGTAAATAAAACATTTATTTCAAGAAGCACGGATGGTTCCCTATTTCAGCACCCCCAAGATGTTTCAGTAACCCACTAGTGTTGGAGAAAAAAAAAAGAAAAACAAGGAAGAAACGTTTGGGTATCAAGCACTTTTTCGTAATTCCCAAGAATTTGTTTCCTAAATCACTTTAGTATAGGAATGAAAATAAATAGCTTCTATCGTTAACGAATCAGTTATATATTATTTGAATGAATTTATACACTAGCAGTTGTTTGAGTTGAGCAGTTGAGAGTTTGAGTTGTTGGTTGACCGCCACTTCATTGGTTGACGGGATAGTTTCTAAAGGGAATAAGTGGCAAGTATTTCAAGGAGTATTGTTTTACCAGGAGTGAAATTTGGGTGTTCCTCATTTTCCTCTTCCAGTCCATTTTTGCGAGGACAGCCCCATCTCCCTAGTGGTACATTTGCTACCTGGAAAAGTGATTTAGATTGATAGACTTACCTACCCATACCTCACTTAACAAGAACACTGACAGGATAGTTTCTAAAAGGAGTGAGGGGAAAATACTTCACGGAGTTGAATTTTCACTAGGATTGAAATGCGGTGTTTCCCATTTTCCTCTTTTAATCCATTTTTGTGAGGACAGGCGCTCCCCCTGGTGGCACATATGCTACCTATAAAAACGGTTTAGATTGATTGCCTAGCCCACCTCTCAAGAGTGCTGACAAGATAGTTTCAAAGAGGAATAAAGGGCAAGTACTGATGAGAGTTTTGCTTTTACCAGGATTGAAATTGGGACTTTTCTCCTTTTTAAGCCATTTTTGTGAGGGCAGCCTCCGCCCCTGGTGGCAAATAAGCTACTAACAAAAGCGGTTTAAATTTTATTTGTCTTTCCTTTCTTTTCTAATCAGTTGATAGAGCATTAAATGGAATGCTTCCAACCAAGTAAATTTCTAAAGAGTCGGGGACAAGGACTGTAGGAAATTTGTTTTAACCAGGATTTAAATGTGGGCTCTCAATCTCTAAATCTCTCATTTTCTTATTCTGATTCATTTTTAAGTGTCCTCTTATTTTCCAGGGAGGCCATCCCCCCTCTTCCAAACAGCGCTTATGTTGTCTATAAAAGTTATTTAGGTTTTGTTTTTCTTTTTTTTTTACTTTTGTCAGCGGCTTATAGAGCCTTTAAAAAAATGCTTCCAACCAAGCCAGTTTCACACCAACCGAGTTGATTCTCAAGCAACCGACACACCACAACGTTACAAATGACATAATGGACAGCTTTGTTTTTAACGCACCGAAGACCAAACTCAAGGTAAATTTCAAAGAGGAAAAGATTATTTCGAGCAAAAAATAATAGCAAATAAATAATGGTTTTCACTTAGTTTTAATGATCATTTCCAAAATAGTTCGTATGTAATTAGGAATCGTACATCCTGTTTTGATGCGTAAAAAGCTAATTACAAGTTAAATGTTTTTCTTGAATAATTATCATAAGGGAAGTTAATTTGTTTTGCAGTTCATTAATGAAAAGCAAGCCGTCATTGGGAAGAGTTCGGCCATTGTGAGTTAACTCGTGCAAAGGAATTTTCGTTTCAAAGCTTTTGATTGATCACTGTTGTCCTTTATTCTTTTGTATGCCATTATCCACACGGCTTTTGTGTTTTGAATATATACATTCAACACTATTCTATAATCCAATAAAAAATTGCTTGCTTCAATTTGTATCAATTCACGCTTGCCAGCTTTAGGGATTTATCATTAATTCTAGTGATAAATTTTTTTTCCCATACGATTTTTTCTCTAAGAGGATATCTTACGTTATTTGATTTTGAATTGGTCTCCAAAAACAACAAACCATACAATATAAGTTTCGGAAATTCAAAAAGGTTTTATTTGTTTTTTTTTTATGGCAAAAGACAAAATCTTCTTGCTAATTCTGGATAAAGAACTTTGGTTAACCTTAGGTCACAATGTAAATAAACTGTTTATCTTTGAAACTTTAAAAAGCTGATTTGTCGTTAAGTTCCCTCAATTTCACAGGCAAACCTTCTCCTAAACCTATAACATCCGGACATCCCATTTTTGTTATGGACATTATGGACAGAGATCGAAAAATAACCTGGAGAACAAAACGGAGCTCAAGCTTTCAACAGATAGTTAAATCGGGAAAACGGCTATTCCTAGTTTAATCTGGTCTGGTCCCTGACACGCTGCCAAATTTCATCGTCCTAGCTTACCTGGAAGTGCCTAAATTTGCAAAACCGGGACCGACAGACCGACAGAATATGAGATCGCTATATGTCACTTGGTTAATACTAAGTGCCATAAAAAAAAACGAATTAAAAAGACAATGCACCTAAAAGAAATTACAATAAAAAAAGTCATAAAATTCCCAAATGTGGGCATGACATTCATTCCCCTGCATTCCTGCCTAGACTGCACCTCCAAACCTTCCCACCAAACCTAGAATACCCAAACTTCACTTTTTATTCAATTTTGCACCAAAAGAAAATGGTAAAACAATTGGGAGTGACGAGGAGAAAAACAATACGAAACTCAGATTTTATATAAAGTATTTTTATAAGCCGGACAGAGCAAACTTGCTTGACAAGGGACAAGACAAGGAATGCAAGCTGCAATTTATCTTAGGGGAGAGAACCAGGGTCGTATCCAGTATTTTATTCGGGGGAGGGGTACATTTTTTTAACGCATCACAAGTTTGTTTATATTTATTTTCGTTACGTTTTACAATTCAGACAAACATTTCGGGGGGGGGGGAGGATGAAAACCCCTTAACCGCCCCCGACGATACGACCTTCGAGATGGCTAAAACTAGAAAACAGAAAAAAGACGAACTGAATGGAAAATATAAGAAATTATAGAAACAGTTTTAAAATTCCAGGGGGTAGGCATGGTACCAAGTCCCCCTACGTATGTGTTTGGATTGTATATACATAACATCCTGCTTACCTTCTTGACCGCTGCTTTTCCTCCCGGAGCTCCTTCCTCAGTTTTTGATTCGTTCGTTCTAACTCAGCTGCTGTCAACTCAAGCTGCTCACACGTTCTTAGGCGAGCCTCTAAGAGTTCTCGTGCATCATTCGCTTGCTTAGACAAATGCTAAAAGTAAATAAATGATTAAAAAAACAAAATAGACTTATCAAGACTAGTATGAAAGGAGTGCACTTTAAAGACTCTTCAAATGCCGTATCTAGACTACAGACGATTTTCATAAAAGTTCTTACTGCAAATACCATTTGCAGAAAATAAAAGTTTATCATGGATTGGTTATCACATTCGTGTATCAGAAACTAAAAGACGCAATGTCAGCTAAAAGACACATGGTCTGGCTATCTCTTAATGGCCAAAGACTGTTAAAAATATTTATTTCTATCATAAGTATAGTTTATTCTAATCAAATCGTACGAGACACTATAAAAGGAATTTCCAGAGACACTTCTGGGCTCACAGGGCCTAGGAGTATAACAAATACAACGAATAGTGAAACCGTTTGCGGATTACAAGTACATTAGATGGATATTATTACATAATCTTTGCTCGACATAATTTTTGGATTCTTTTTTTTTTGCGGCTGCCCTTTCATACTTTTATGTGGTTAGTCGTCCCGAAACAAGTACTAGTGGTAACACGCGTACTTGCGAAAGATTAAATTTCTTTCGAGTACTGAAAAAAATTCAATTCTTAAGATGGTGGATATAAGAGAGTGAGAACTCCGGAGATGAGATCACTCAAAGAAAATACCTACATAAAAATAATACTTGATGACATGGGACAATTTCTTGCTATTGTATGTGGTAACACGTTACCCAGTAATAAAACCTATCGCCAGCTTTTGAGTCTTAGCACTCAACGGAAGGTAAAAATAAGACAGACACACTCATTTACTAATATCATAAACCATGTCTTGTCTACATACTGGAGCTGCTGCCTGTGTAAACATAATGTGGTAATACACAGTGAAATCGTAGGCAAAATAAAAAGGGCATTAACAGATAATGTCACCAAGGAATATAAAGAAGAATCAAAGAAAAAACAAAGCACCAGCAAACGTTAATAGTACAATCGACGTTTTATCAACCGATGCCGTCAATGAATCCAATAATACCAATGAAAAAACTCATATTGAACCTGTAGCTGAAACCATGCTAAAAGCCGTATATGACCCTGGAATAAGTGCCATGCCAAGAGAAAACATGATGAGTCATTCTATAGAACAAATTCAAAACACTTAACTTTTTATGATCGAGTTAATATGTACATATCATTATTCAAATAACAATACCTTATTGCACTACTTTTTTATTTTTCCAGAATTTTTTTTAGAGTAAACTAGCAATCCCAACGTTTAGAATACTTATTCAAAAGTCGGACATGCAAAATAGGAATTTTTGGATATGGATACTTTTTTTTAGTGTAAGCTAGCAATTCCAACGATTAGAATACTTGTTCAAAAGTCGAACATGCAAAAATAGGAATTTTTGGATATGGATACTTTTTTTAGAGTAAGCTAGCAATACCAACGTTTAGAATACTTATTCAAAAGTCGAACATGCAAAATAGGAATTTTTGGATATGGATACTTTTTTTAGAGTAAGCTAGCAATTCCAACGATTAGAATACTTATTCAAAAGTCGAACATGCAAAATAGGAATTTTTGAATATGGATGCTTTTTTTAGAGTAAGCTAGCAATTCCAACGATTAGAATACTTATTCAAAAATCGAACATGCAAAAATTGGAATTTTTGGATATGGATACTATTACCGGGCTCACAGGCGGTGTAATAGAGTCTGAGATATGTTAGCCTGGGTTTTTAAAAAAAGTGAACATCTCAACTAAAAGGCTTCAGACACGACGCGTCCACAAAATGTCATATATCTAATCCGAAAGTCCTAGCAGACAGCTAGGTATTCAAATTCATAAGTTCAGACAAGCCAAACCACAAAATATCAATGTGAAAACCTCAAATAATAAACTTTAGACACGACACAACCCCCCCCCCCAAAAAAAAAGAGAAAAAAACATGGTATAAAAACCTAAGTCTGTAAATTTCGAGAAAAAATCTGTTCTGAGTAGATATTATGAAGCCTTTTGAAAACAAATTGCTTGGTGTTGCGATCCTTATAAAGTTGAAAAGCAATGTTGGGCATGAAAAAGATGTGCACTCCAAGCATAAGGTTGAAAATCAATTTGAATATGAAGACGATCAAACATATATTTGAGTGTAAATACAATCGAATACTCAAACCATAAAAGGCTTAGTGTGAAGCCATGAAAGTCCGACAACCTAGACAGATAAAACGTGGTCATAAGAAAAACATGTTGGTATGCCATAGAGATCTGTGTCTCTAGAGAATTTTTTGGCACCATTCTGACAAATCTTTGTTTTCGAAATTTTCACAGTTTGTTTCTGAAAATTTCTTGGTTTGGTGCCTCTCAGTATCGTCTGTATTTGACGGCTGCTATACAGGGGTCACAGAGTGAAATTCGCCCACTGGTCATTTTGTTATTTCTTGAGATAATTGTTTCCAGATTTTTTTTCGTAATTTCCGATGACAACCCTATCGTATTGACATGCCTGCTAAGCCTGTTGTCGATGAAACAACACAACGAATCCGAGAAGAACCCTGAACCTCTGGGGAGCTTTATCATCGTTAATTGAATAGTGATGGAATTTTTAACATGTAAAGCAAAAGAACTTCTACTAAGGATTCTAATATATCAAAAAGTTCAACTTCTGTTCAGAATTCTTCCAGCGAAGAGAAATGTTCAACTTCTGTCTTGCGTTTACTCATAATC
Organism: Artemia franciscana; assembly: GCF_032884065.1. Classification (NCBI taxonomy): domain Eukaryota; kingdom Metazoa; phylum Arthropoda; class Branchiopoda; order Anostraca; family Artemiidae; genus Artemia; species Artemia franciscana. The sequence goes on along the minus strand of NC_088882.1, from coordinate 22,711,291 downwards.
TAATTCATTTATGAGCTAGCAAACAGTTAGTTTTTTGTTTATTTTGGAATAAGAAAAGAAAATGGTATATGCATAATGGTTATCATTTTTCTTTGTTAAAGGTGAAGAGAATATTTATGTGCGTAGTTTGTTTGTAAACAACAGTATGAGAGTCAATTTAAATTGAATAAAGCAACATGTAAAGCAAAAGAACTTCTACTAAGGATTCTAATATATCAAAAAGTTCAACTTCTGTTCAGAATTCTTCCAGCGAAGAGAAATGTTCAACTTTTGTGTTGCATTTACTCATAATCTAATTGATTTATGTGCTAGAAAACAGTTTGTTTTTTGTTTATTTTAGAATAAGAAATGAAAATGGGATATGCATAATGGTTATAATTTTTCTTTGTTAAAGGTAAAGAGAATATTTATGTTCGTAGTTTGTTTGTAAACAACAGTATGAGAGTCAATTTAAATTGAATAAAACAAAAAAATCTTGTGAAGGCTAGCCACTTTGGATGTGATTGATTTACAATCAATGCATTGTAAATGCATTGTGCCGCATGATTTACAAGATTTTCAATTATTTCATTCGGTCACATTCCTCCTACTGCTTTGCAGTCTTTTCAGTCATAGATGGCGATATGTTTTGACTATCTCAAGTGCTCCTGTCTATTCTGCTTTAATCATAGATAGCAGCAAAACTAAATTTTAAGCTAGGTTGCATTGAGTGAACCGCTTTTAACTTAGGTTCGTTTAGGTTCACTTAGCTGATAACTGAAATGACTGAAAATGAGTGGAGGGCAGCAGTAGAAATGTGACCGAATAAAAAATTGACTCAAATGCGTGTTTGATTGTCTTTACGATCAAATTGATTGATTTTTGACTTTATGCTTAGAGTGCATATCTGTGTCATGAGTAAAACTGCTTTTCGACTTTATATAGACCCCGGCACCAAGAAATACTTTTTGGAATTTTGACTTTCCGTGGATGTTTCGTGTCTGAAACTTGTTATTTGAAATATTTACTTTGTTAAAAACTCAGATAATATATCCGAGACTCGAGCAAAATACCCGAGGGCTCGGTAATAGTGTCCAAGTTCAAAAATTCATGTTCTTGCATATCTGACTTTTGAATAAGCATTCTAAGCGTTGGAGCTGCTAGCGTAGTCGAAAAACTAATGGAGACATAACAACGTAAAGTAATGAGATATTTTTATTGAAATAATAAAATGTTCAATGTTACATGTTAATAATATCATCACAGAAAATTAAATGTTTAGAATTTTTCCATAAATGACTCATCATGTTTTCTTTTGACATGGCAAACATTCCAATTTGGAGTCATACACGGCTTTTAACATGGTTTCAGCTACAAGTTCAATATGAGTGTTGTAAACGGTATAATTGGATTCAATGAACTGGTTCTGTTGATAAACTGTCGACGGTACTAGTAACGTTTGCTGAGACGCTTAACGTTTGTTTTTCTTCCTTTTGTCTTTATATTCCTTGGTGCCAATGCCTTTATATTTTTTTTATATGCCAATGCCTTTTTATTTTGCAAACGATTTCACAGTCTATTACCACATTATTTTGTATACAGGTAAAAGTTCCAGCAGGTACACAAGACATGGTTTATGATATCGGTTGAAGAGTATGCCTGTCTTCTTTCTACCTTCCATTGAATGCTAATACGCGAAAGCTTGAGGTAGGGTTTATCACTTGGTAGGGTGTTACCACAAGGACTAGCAAGAATTTTCCCCATGTCATCATCAATTATTTTTCTGTTGGCATTCCCTTTGAGTGACATCATATGTAAAGTTCTCACTTTCGCATATCCACCATCATAAGAATTGAATTTTTTCGGTACTTATTAGAAATTTAATGTTTCACTGTCATGATAGTTCGCACACAAGTTTCTAATACTATTACCACTAGTACTTGTTTCATAGTCCAAATTTTTGTCTTTCTCAGCATTCAATGCTACAATAGCACTATGATGTATACACACTTTTTTGATATATTTCATCTTTACTTTTTTAAATAATGCGTAAGTGTTTATCTTTCCAGTGCATAATTAGTATTGATCAAAACGTGCAATAAAACTACTTTCGATTGCCAGCCATATAGTTCTACGGGGGGCAGTCGCATATAAAAATTCCGAAAAATCATGTCCACCAAAGAATTACGTAAAAATGTCCGTCAAATGTACTTGTATTGCGCACCCAATTCCACTATTTTTTTAAACACCAAAGCCTATTACGTAACAATCTGAGAACTCCTGATTTGTTGGGCCCCCTGAAGCTTTTCTAAAGACTCTCTATTCGATAACAAACAAACCCTATTACCTAACAACCAAAGAAATCATCAAGTAAAGAAGCCCTGGCTCTCGTAGGTTTTTTAAGAACAAGAGAAAGTATTAGGTAACAAGCAAACATAACAACCAAAGTAGATATTCTGTATGACATAACAGACACCTGCATCGTCTAGAAAACTTTCCCTTGTGATGCAACAGACAAATGCGTCTTGAAGAAGTTTCTAAGCAAATGAGTTCTTATCGGGGTTTGAAGGGGTAGGGCTGTCGTCAGACATCAAAAATCTACACTACTAATTATGTTTTAATTTTTTTTTTTATGTTCAGTTAAGAAAAATGTCACATTCAAATGTGGGCAATAAAAACGGAAAATGGAAAAGTGGAGATATGACATTACAATGGAAATCGTCAATTCTATAAACCAAATACATGTGTAAAATGTGTTACATATGAGTTATTTATTAGCGACAGTCAATAAAGATTTTATGTTAATTTTAATAATAAAATGTTTAAATATATAGGTCAATAGTATAGGTTGCTGGATCTGATTGCTAGAGAGAGTCAGGACCGCATCTGGTTGCTAGAGCCTGATAGCAATATGCAATGGTTCCTATATGAGTATGCAATTTAGGTTCCTGCCGGATCCATACGAGTTCCGATTGACATATTTTAATGAGCCATCCCGTACGGATATATGGTGTATCTCATTGCTAGGGCCCGTTAGTAGTATGTAAATGAGGGTGGCGTTCGGCTCCATAGATCTGGTTGTCAGGAACGGTCATGGCCAGTTCTGATTGATAGGGCGCTCCTCTTTAACCCAACTGCAGCATATTACTAACAATAGTTGAGCTGAACGGGGATGCCACAGATGCGTGTTTATTTGCCTTTTTTACCAGAGATGATTATACCAAACCAATGGTTCTAGAAAATGGAGAGAATTCATTCAAACTGAATTTAAAGTTTTAACAAGGTTTTTAGGTAGGGAAAGAGATTGCACAAGGGAAAAGTGGCATTTTTCGCTATTTTATGGTGCAAAGTTAGGGGTTTCCACCAAAAGAGACCCAAAGTTCTGTCAAGTGATTAAATTAAAAACATAAATTTTTTAACTGAAAATAAAGGACCAACATTGAAGCTTAAAGCTATGAGAAATGATTAAGTATGTGAGGAGGTTTCCCCCTCAGTAATACCTCGGTCGTCACGTTAAAGTTATTTTAGAACTTTTAAAAAATCTTATTAATCTAACTGAACGGCCAATGTGTCTTACGAATCATTCTTGAATAATTAGAAGAAATGTCAAACTTTATAGTAAAGAGTGCAGAATTGGGTAGGGGGAAACGCCCCTCATATAAATAATAATTTCTTCTCTTTTTGAGTTTTAATGTTGCTCCTTACTTTCGTTGAAAAAAAATTTTTATTTTCTGATCGTTTTTATATAACGTCGGGGATCCGGCTCTCACTCCATGGAAAATTCTTACCCCCTTCGGAAAATACCTCAATAGAAATTCCTTCACACGTAAAGAACCCTCTTACTGCGAAAACTCACCAAGGCTATTGCATTGTAGTTGAAAATTACTCCATGAAAATTTCTTCCGGACGGTTCCGATCGGAATTTTTTGTCTTAGCAAGCTTTGATTTGAAAAAGACTTTAAATTTCTGATTGATCTTAGAATAATGCTGAAAATTCCCTTCTCTGTGGAAAAGTTGCTCTTGCAGAAAATTCCCTCTGAAGAATTCTATTCCTACTAAGGTAGTTAAATCTATTTTTCCTTCAATAGTTGTGCCTCTAATAAAACTTGTTAATCTTTCATTTAAATATGGTGTTTTCCTGGATGCTCTCAAGCGGGCTCAGATTATTGTCCTGTATAAAGGTAAACCAAGAAATGATCCAGCAAATTATCGAACAATTTTAATTTTATCAGTGTTTAGTAAAATCTTAGAAATGGCTATGCTTTCTCGTCTGCTTACTCTTAAAAAATCTAAAAAATTCCTTCATGATTTTCAATTTGGTTTCCGAATGAAGCACTCCAATGAACATGCCTGCATGACCCTTTTGAATTTTATACACTCTGCATTAGATTCAAGATTAATTCCGGCTGTTTTATTTCTGGATATTCGTAAGGCGTTCGATTCCTTAACCCATAAAATTCTTCTATCGAATATGTCTCATTTTGGCATTAGGGGTAATGTATTTTCTTGGTTTCAATCTTGTTTGAAGGATAGGTTAATTTATGTGGATCCACTTTTCCGTTCACCTTCAAAAGTAAATTCTGGCGTCCCTCAGGGACCGGCTTTAGGGCCTGTGCTATTTTTGATTTATTTAAATGATCTTTTTTATGTCAGTCAGTTTTTCCAAGTCAGTTTTTAGATATTTTCGCATGTTTCTCAAATTCATCCCCAGTTATCAGAAATTCATCAGCCAAATGGGATAATTCATAGATCTACAGATCAAAATGTCCGTTTTTTTGGCATTCAGGCTGATGAAAACTTGTCTTTCAAACGTCCAATTGATTTGATCAAAATGAAGATATGCAGGAGTCTCGGTATTTTAAGAAAACTTAAATATATTTTCCCTGGATCAATTCTGAAAAATCCTTTTTCACTGCTTGATCCAATCTTGTGTTTCTTACTGTCCAATAGTATGAATGTCAACCTTTCCTTCATTGTTAAAACCAGTTTCTAAGGTTTATAATAAAGCTAGAAACCTCATTAAGCAAACTAATAGTTTAAGAGTTATCTTATTACTTGATCTCGAGTCACAGTATATTCTTTCGTTTGAATGTTTTACTTTTTCTCAGCTTCAAGGTGACCTCCCCCATCCCCTAAGTGTTCCGCCATCTTTCACCTCTGATCAGAATACTTATAATCTTCGCAATATCAACAAGAGCTAAGAGCTCATATGGAACTTGTGACAAGGCCAGAAGAGTTAAGAGCCTAGAGCTCATATGGTATGAGCTCTAACAAAATTCCAAGAATCAATAGATTGATTTAAAAGGAAAATCAGAGGCTTTATGCCGGTCGGGATTTAAAATAAGAGCTCTGAGTCACGATGTCCTTCTAAATATCAAAATTCATGAAGATCCGATCACCTACTCGTAAGTTATAAATACCTCATTTTTTCTAATTTTTCCTCTCCCTTTAGCCCCCCAGATAGTCGAATCTAGGAAAACGACTTTATCAAGTCAATTTGTCCAGCTCCCTGACACACCTAAAAATTTTCATCGTCCTAGCACGTCAAGAAGCACCAAACTCGCCAAAGTACTGAACCCCTCCACCCAACTCTCCTAAAGAGAGCGAATCCAGTAAGATTACGTCAATCACGCATCTATGACATTTGCTTATTCTTTCCACCAAGTTTCATCCCGATTCTTCCACTCTAAGCGATTTCCAAGATTTCCGATTTCCCCCTCCAACTCCCCCCAATGTCAACAGATCTGGTCGGGATTTGAAATAAGAGCTATGAGACATGGATTCCTTCTAAATGTCTAATTTAATCATGATCCGGTCACCCGTTCTTAAATTAAAATACCTCAATTTTTCTAATTTTTCCAAATTAACACCCCCCCCCAGCTCCTCTAAAGAGAACGGATCCGTTTCAATTGTGTCAATCACGTATCTGGAACTTGTGCTTTTTCTTCCCATCAAGTTTCATCCCGATCTCTCCACTCTAAGCATTTCCAAGATTTCTGTTTTCCTCCTCCAACCCCCTATGTCCCCAGATCCAATTCGAGTCGAAAATAGAGCATCTGACATCATAAGATCCTTCTATATATCAAATTTCAGCAAGATCCGATCACCTATTCGTAAGATAAAAATACCGCAATTTTCACGTTTTCCAAGAATTCCGGTTTCCCCCTCCAACTTCCCCCAATGTCACAGGATCTGGTCGGAATTTAAACATAGATCTTTAAAGCACAAGATCCTTTTAAATATCAAAATTCATTAAGATCTGATCACCTGTTCGTAAGTTACAAATACCTCATTTCGTCGAATTAACCCCCACCAACCCCCCCCCCCACCCAACTCCACCAAAGAGAGCGGATCCGGTCCGGTTATATCAGTCATGTATCGTAGACTTGTTTTTATTCTTCCCATCCAGTTTCATCATGATCTCTCGGCTTTAAATATTTTCTAAGATTCCCCCCCCCAATAACGCTGGATCCGGTTTAGATTTAAAATAAGAGATCTGATTTACGAGTCCTTCTAAATACGAACTTTCATGAAGATCCGATCACTCCTTCGTAAGGTAAAAAAACGTCATTTTTTCTCAGAATTTACACTCTTAGAATTAACCCTTCCCCCCCCACCAACTACCCCAAAGAGAGCAGATCTGTTCTGGGTTATGTCAATCACGTGTCTAAGACTTGTGCTTATTTTTCCAACGAAGTTTCACCCCGACCCCTCCACTCTAAGTGTTTTCAAGATTTTAGGTTTCCCCCTCCCAACTCCCCTCCCCCCAATGTCACCAGATCCGGTCGGGATTTAAAATAAGAGCTCTGAGACACGATATCCTTCCAAACATCAAATTTCATTAGGACCTGATCAATCGTTCTAAAGTTAAAAATGCTTATTTTTTTCTATTTTTTTCCGAATTAGCCGGCCCCCCACTCCTCTCTCCAGATGGTCAAATCGGGATAAAGACTATTTCTGATTTAATATGGCCCGGTCCCAGATACGCCTGCCAAATTTCATCGTCGTAGCTTACCTGGAAGTGCCTAAAGTAGCAAAACCAGGACCGACAGACAGACAGACCGACAGAATTTGCGATTGCTATATGTCACTTGGTTAATACCAAGTGCCATAAAACTCATATTCAAGTTCCTTTGACGCCTTGTGTTAGGTCAGATTTTAACCCGTTAACCGCAAGTCACATTGTGTGAAATAAGTTGCCCGAATTCGCTCGAAGGTGCCACTCATTTGGTTTGTTCAAAAAAATTATTAAAGATTCTTTAGCTTCTTAGAAGTTATTTTTCACATATATATTTATTATTATTTCATTGAAGTCTATTTAATCTACTGATCTAATTAATTAGTTTAGTCTATTCAATTTATTAGTCTATTTAGTTTCGTTTTCTATAGTTTTTGTTTTATTTGTATTTTCTTTTCTTCTTCTTTTTGCTCTCCTCTCTGTGAGTAAAAAAGAAGAAGCCAAAGATAAAATTATATTTGCACAAAATCCAAAAATCTGAACTGCCATCAACAGACACTATCGAACGGTTGTTCGCTAGTATCAGTTGATGGTTGTTCAAAATCTTTGGATTTTGTGCAAATCGCAGATATTGGTGGATGCCTTGCTTTATGGTTGTTAGGTATTTTGTTTTAATTCTTCTAATTTTGGCTTCTATTGAATTTTATTAATCTTTTAATCTTGATTTTTATTGATCTGTTGTTTTTTTTTCACATTGAATTTCCACGTTTGCTTTTATTTTTTTCTTAGTGTTTTCTTTTTCTATTGATTAAATGTATTATTCTGTCCGCGCTGAAAAAGAGGGGCGGTTGTCCTTTCAAAATATTCGCTTTGTATTTTTTTTTTTTACTATTTTCGTTTGGCTTTAACCCGATTTTTGATCATTTTTTCTTTTTATTATGGCAGGCCAATGTGATTTAAGAAATTATCTTCTAGAGAATTGATCCTGAGGAAAATTCGACCATGAAAAATTTCTTTCGCGGATCCCTTCCCCCTGCCCCAGGAAAAGATGCTCTAGACAATTCCGAGCCGTTGCAAATCTCCCCCGGACAATTCCCCTGAACATATCCGCGTGTAAAATTGAGTCGACAAAGAGATAGCAAAGCAAATAGAAAGAACTTGTATAAGAATTTAGGCAAATTCCCGAAGCTTCAAATTTTCCCTGGGAAGTTCATCTTCGGAAGCGTCCCTCCCCATGGATATTTATTTTCGTGTAAAATTCCCCCTGAAAAAATGTGAGTATAATTTCTAATAGAAAATACTATACGGAAACAATTGGTAAATTTCAATGACTTACAGACCTTTCCCCAGGGGCTTTGGGGGGGTCAAGCTGTCAACTAAGGCATAGTTATTGGAACTTCAAGCCGAATAAAATAGCTATTTTAATTGGACAGCTCTGAGAAAAAAGGGGTGGGAGTGGGGCTAGTTGCCCTACAATCCTTTTGGTAACTTAAAAAAGGCTCGAACTTAATTTCCGTTCTAGTGAGTCCTTTCCTGATATTCTAGGACTATCAGTTTCATGATATCACTACTACGAAAAAATAATAGTAAAAACAGAAAAAAAACACGCATCCATGATCCTTCTTCTGGCAAAAATACAAAATTCCACATTTCTGCAGACAATTAGCATAATAAGCCAGTTCTTTTTATTATCTATGGATATCAAAATTCTGGTTTTAAAGTTTTGGTTACTATTGAGCCGCGTCGCTACCACAGTTTGTTAGCATGACTGTTGGGAAATTTTGAGATAGCCAATTGATTTAGAATTACCTAACAACTGTATTGAGCTTCCCAGTTTCAGAAGCTATAGTGCTTTGCTCTGATGCATTCGTTCCTAAAGATACCCGTAGTCCATATAAATTGTTACGAGGGGTTATAGCTCCCCTTTCCTTGTTTAAGTCTAACATAAAATGTTACATTCATATGCTCGCCTACACAAAAGAAGAAGCAGTGAAGGGGGGGGGGGGGGGTCACAAGAACAGCACAAATTTTTCTAAGAAGGAAACAAGTGCCGCCAGAAGCTTTGCTTGTACCAAGATTTAAATTGTAATATTTCTCATTTTTTGCTTTCATACATTTTTAAATTACTTCTTGTTTCCCAGTAGGGAGGGATCATTGCCTTTTACCGCTTATCGATGTCTATGAGGGGGCTTCATAAAAAGATATTTGTTTGAATAAGGTAAGTTTGAAACTAAAGCCCATAAATTCCCGGGTCAAGGGAGCCCTAATTTACGAAGAAAAACTGAAAAAACAATAGTTGACCTGAAAATGAGGCCTGAAAAACAGCCAAAATTTGTTTGTTTGTTTTTTACTGTCATTATCCTTCAGCTCTTGGATTAAAAGGACCTCCAATGCACAAAAAATGATTAAAAAAGGGAAGAAAAGGATTTCCCATAAACAGGGTCCATAAATAAGTTTTTTCAAACGACGACTTAGAATTTGCACCCGTTTATTCGTGGGCCTCTAAGACCAAAGATTACATTTGGGGCGAGATCCCTCCCCATAAAAAATGGAATTAATTAACACTGTGAAATTTGCGTACATAAGCGCAAAAAAAAATTCCTGACCGACTCCGACGCCTTGTCTGTGGGATTATGATCTTTCAGGTGAAAAATGACGGCTAAGATTTTTAAAAAAAAGGAGAAGACATAACACACCCTCATCAAACTATGATCTGAAACAGTAACCCACCTCTTTTAAATTTTTCAAGATAAGACATTCCAACCGGTAAAACAATGACCCAAAAAAGGAGATTATCTACATGCAAACTAAGTTGTTTTTAGTTTGTTTTTTTTTCTCATTATGTTTGTTTATCTAGACGTGCGAGTCAGGGACGTACTCTCGAACTCTTTTTCGGAGAAAGGGGGCAATAAAAAAATTAATAGTTTAACATTAAGTATCCAGAATTTTCGAAAAATTAGGTTTTGGAAGGAAGAGAAGCCTGGGGCCCTCTACTGCGTAAATCCCTGATTAAAGTTGCTAACACATCAGCAACAAAAGTAATAGCACATGAAAACGTCTTACACGGTTCAAGTAACTTTAAGAAATAATATGCAACAATTTAGAAATTTTTTTTTAGAATAATATGCAACAATTTAAAGCCGTCCTGGCCGAGTGGGTTGGTGCACTGGATTCGGGATCCCTTGTCTGAGAGGACGCGGGTTCGAATCCCAGTGTACCCAATTCTTCAGTTTGGGACGGGGGTCAGTGGCATGACTCTGTAAGCTTAGCCAGAGTCGACCCAGCTCTAAATGGGTACCTGGAGAAACATGGGGAAGGTAAACAGGAAGGGTGTGCGAAAGCACAGGATGGCTGGCCTCCAGCCCCCCATTGCACTTCCCGGCTGAAGGGCCAAGAAACGGAGATCAGCACCGCTGGTACGGACTGTAAAGTCTAATGCCGTATCCTTTACCTTTACCTTTTTTTTTAGAAAAAAAACTGGCCTGTGTGAAATATCACAATCGCCAAGCTAACCAGTAGTCAAATAATGTTCAACTGAATGAAATTCTCGGACGAATATTCTTTTTCCGTGTAGAGGATTCCGCCAAATTTGTTGGACCATTAGCAACACCGTTTTGCAGATTGTAATGACAGGGATGTGTGTACTGTGGAGACTCATAGTTTCATGCGAGAGTTGGTGTCAAACCGTAAACAAATTTCGTTGTTACTATATCCCTGTCAACGAGAAATGCACAGTGCTTTCAGGCCATGCGTAGAAACGACAAGGGAATTACAGTCTTTTTTCTTTCGCAGCTGCTGACGTCAAGTAGCCGTTAATTAACTTTCCGTTACATGCTTCATAGACCTTTTAAAAATCAGTGATATAGTATCTTGTGTTCCTGTGGTTTCGCCTTGGCATGTTACCTGAACCAAAAAGTAGTCGAATAAAAGAATCATTTAGATAAATTAGTCTAGGAATAATAACTGTGTACTGGGAATTCGGTTGCATTTTACCGAAAAAAACAAAACAACCCATAACAATAAATGAAACGCTCCATGGTTCTAAACGGTGGAAAGATAAGTATTCAGATGATAACGTGGTTCTAGAAACAAAACGGTCTATCTCAACTTTTTTCTTTCTTTGTTTTGTAAAATTAAGTAAAAAAAAACTAGTTTTTTTAACTGAAAGTAAGGAGCGACATTAAAACTTAAAACGAACGGAAATTACTCCGTATATGAAATGGGTTGTCCCCTCCGCAGTCCCTCGCTATTTACGCTAAAGTTTTTAATTGTTTTAAAAAGTAGAATTGTGGCAAAGAGTCAAACTTTAGCGTAAAGAGCGAGGGACTGCGGAGGGGACAACCCATTTCATATACGGAGTAATTTCTGTTCGTTTTAAGTTTTAATGTCGCTCCTTACTTTCAGTTAAAAAAACTAGTTTTTTTTTATTTAATTTCTGAACGTTTTTGAATTAATGCATGTTTGATTTTGGCTCTCCGCACATAAAATATTGAAATGAAATTAGTATATTAATTTTTGTTTGGCTAAATGGCTTTCTCTTAGTTTTGATCAGACGATTTTGAGAAATAAGGGATGGGGAAGGAGGCCTAGCTGCCCTCCAATTCTTCGGTTACTTAAAAAGCTACTAGAACTTTTAATTTTCAACGAACGTTTTTATTAGTAAAAAATAAACGTAACTTAAGAATTAACTTACGTAACAAACTTTTATATCCTTATATTTTTATTATGTGTACGAGGGGGTTTGTGCCCTCGTTAATACCTCGCTCTTTGCACTAAATCGTAAGTTTTGTCCCAATTCTTTAAGAATAACCCCTGAATCAAAAAGGCCGTAGAATAAATAGTTGAAATTACTAAAAATATTTTAGCATAAAGAGCAAGGTATTTATATCCTCCTAAATACCACGCTCTTTATGCTAAAGTATTTTTAGAACCCCTCATATGCGTAATAATCTCTGTTCATTTTAAATTTCAATGCTATTCCTTACTTTCATTTGAAAAAAAACGTTTTCATGTTTATTATTTCATTGTTTTTTTATAGTAATGCTAGAAAATCCTGCGCCCTTTTCATTGAATTTATTCTTCCCCCATGACATATTCCTCAAAGGAAAGATCCTCCCACAAAGCCCTCTCCCATCAACCCCACCCCCCAAACCAAAAAATCCCCCTGAAAACGTCTGTACACTTCCCAATAACCATTACTATATGTAAACACTGGTCAAAGTTTGTAACTTGCAGCCCCTCCCCCAGCGATTGTGGGGGAGTAAGTCATTCCCAAACACATAGTTATTATGGTTTTCGACTATGTGGAACAAAATGGCAATCTCAAAATTTTAATCTGTTGACGTTTGGAAAAAAATTAGCGTGGGAGGGGGCCTATTTGCCCTCCAATTTTTTTATCACTTAAAAAGGGCACTAGAACTTTTCATTTCCGTAAGAATGAGCCCTCTTGCGACACTCTAAGACCACTTGGTCAATACGATGACCCCTGGGGAAAAGAAAAAAAACAACAAACAAACAAATAAACACGCACCTGTGATTTGTCTTCTGGCAAAAAATATGAAATTCCACTTGTTTTAGATAGGAACTTGAAATTTTTGCTATAGAGTTCTCTGATATGCCGAATGCGATAGTGTGATTTTCGTTAAGATTCTATGTCTTTTAGGGGATGTTTCCCCCTTTTTTCGAAAATAGGGCAAATTTTCTCAGGCTCGTAACTTTTGATGGGTAAAACTAAACTTGATGAAACTTGAGCCGGGTCGCTCCTTAATACAGTTCTTTACCACGAACTGTTTGAAAAGAAAATAATTCGGTATTTCGGGGCTTCTGACATTATTACTCCTTTGCGGAAGCTAGGCTCAAAATTGGAAAAGGATTATATTTTTTTCTCTGGGCCCCTTCCACCTCTTAGTTCGTTTATTTTCCTGTTAGTTTACACCTGTTTTCGCTTTATAGTTGTGTTATCTCTTAGCAGTTCTTTCGTTTTTTGAGTTATGGTTGTGGTATATATGTTTTATCGCTCGTATAGTTTTGTTATTTTCAAATTATACTCCATAATAGAGAGGCTCCGAACACCCAACATTGTATATTAAGCTCTGAATTTGACGTTTTTTTCTAACGTGACCAGATTCGTCCTGCGCCCTTTTCATTGAATTTTTTCCCCATGACATATTTCTCCAAGGAAAGATCCTCCCAAATAGCCCCCTCCCTCAACCCTACCCCCAAAACCAAAAAAAATCCCCCTGAAAACGTCTGTACACTTCCCAATAACCATTATTATATGTAAACACTGGTTGAAGTTTGTAACTTGCAGCCCCTCCCCCAGGGACTGTGGGAGAGTAAGTCATCCCCAAATACATAGTTATTATAATTTTCGACTATGCTGAACAAAATGGCTATCTCAAAATTTTGATCCGTTGACTTTGGGAAAAAAATGAGCGTGGGAGGGGGCCTAGATGCCCTCCAATTTTTTTGGTCACTTAAAAAGGGCACTAGAACTTTTCATTTCCGTTAGAATGAGCCCTCTTGCGACATTCTAGGACCACTTGGTCGATACGATGACCCCTGGGAAAAAAAAACAAACAAATAAACACGCACCCGTGATTTGTCTTCTGGCAAAAAATGCAAAATTCCACATTTTTGTAGATAGGAGCTTGAAACTTCTACAGTAGGGTTCTCTGATACGCTGAATCTGATGGTGTCATTTTCGTTAAGATCCTACGACTTTTAGGGGGTGTTTCCCCCTATTTTCCTAAATAAGGCAAATTTTCTCAGGCTCGTAACTTTTGATGGGTAAGACTAAACTTGATGAAACTTATATATTTAAAATCAGCATTAAAATGCGATTCTTTTGATGTAGCTATTTATATCAAAATTCAATTTTTTAGAGTTTTGGTTACTATTGAGCCGGATCGCTCCTTACTACAGTTCGTTACCACGAACTGTTTGAATGCTGGAAAATCCTGCGCCCTTTTCATTGAATTTTTCTTCCCCCATGACAGATTCCTCCAAGGAAAGATCCTCCAACATAGCCCCCTCCCCTCAGCCCCACCCCCAAACAAAATAAAATCCCCCTGAAAACGTCTGTACACTTCCCAATAACCATTACTATATGTAAACACTGGTCAAAGTTTGTAACTTTCAGCCCCTCCCCCAGGGATTGTGGGGGAGTAAGTCATCCCCAAAGACATAGTTATTATGGTTTTCGACTATGCTGAAAAAAAGGCTATCTCAAAATTTTGATTTGTTGACTTTGGGAAACAAATGAGCGTGGGAGGGGGCCTAGATGCCCTCCAATTTTTTTGGTCACTTAAAAAGGGCACTAGAACTTTTCATTTCCGTTAGAATGAGCCCTCTTGCGACATTCTAGGACCACTTGGTCGATACGATGACCCCTGGGAAAAAAAAAATAAAATTAAATAAAAACACACCCGTGATTTATCTTCTGGCAAAAAATACAAAATTCTACATTTTTGTAGATAGGAGCTTGAAACTTCTACAGTATGGTTCTCTGATACGCTGAATCTGATGGTGTCATTTTCGTTAAGATTCTACGACTTTTAGGGGGTGTTCCCCCCTATTTTCTTAAATAAGGCAAATTTTCTCAGGCTCGTAACTTTTGATGGGTAAAGCTAAACTTGATGAAACTTATATATTTAAAATCAGCATTAAAATGCGATTCTTTTTATGTAGCTATTGATATCAAAATTCATTTTTTTAGAGTTTTGGTTACTATTGAGCCGGGTCGCTCCTTACTACAGTTCGTTACCACGAACTGTTTGATGAGCTAGAGAGTCAGAGAGATTTTTCTAAATAATCTTCGCCATTGGCCACATTTATAAAGGCTAGTTTAATTCATTGATGGTAGAGGAGACAGACCACAACTGACACACAAGTAGTTGTCTCTAGTTCAAAGACTATCAAATCTTGTATACTGCGCACTTACTTAGGCCACAAATTTACGGCAGAAGTATCAATTTTTACTATGATATTAGTTGGATCCAGTCGCAGGCTGGAAAGAAAAAGAAGACCTATACTTCCATACCAACTTTATTTTTATGATTTTCGCATACATTAGACCATCCCCACAAACAGCCCAAATAAAAGGGTCAAATAGCCCAAACACCAAACAGCCCAAATAGAAGGACTAGACTAGAATCAAAAGAAGGTTCGTGTATGACGAAGCTAATGACATTTGTTTACAATAATAAAGTTTTGCAAACCTCACACGATGACATAAAAACAGTTTTGCGGTTACTGCAATTGTCCTAATGACAAGCTACTCAACAGATTTGTCAGAAAACCACGAAAAGTTCCTATCGTGGCTGTTTGCCCAGGGTTTCGAGGCCAACTATCGCCTAATATCAAGTCGATCAAAACGGAACTTACTTCCTGTCCCGCCTTCTGACCTAGTCCTGTCTTGAATCCTTGAGAAACAACTTGTCGAAAAAGCTATGACTCTAACATTACCTTAATGGGAAATAGACTATAAATCAACGTGAAACACATACTTTTGTAGTATATATATCATTTGCAAAAAAAAGTAATCGTGAGAGAAGGAACATTCCAGAAACGTAGGTTATTATTTTCAAACCAATTATTTTCTCACCCCTAAAAAAACTGATTGGACCTGATTGCATGCAGTGTTAAAATGGCTACACTTGAAAAAGGTGATTGTGTATGGCTGTCTCAGATGCAAACTAAATCAGTTCATATTTTACATTTTAGGAATCTTAGAGTCAACGGACTGAATTCACCACACCAAAAATTCAAACCTCAAAATTATTCTATATAATAAAAAATAGCCAAAAAGGATAACAAACATTTTTATTATCCACAACACAGTAAATGCTTTAGAAGCCAATTCGAATTATCCGTTCCTAAAATAACAAAAAACAAAGTTGTTCTCATGAAAGTAAAGAGTGAAATACAAATATACTGGGAACGAAATTATCACGTTTCTAGTCAGGGACACAGCCAACGAAATTCTAACATCACAGGCTTCAATGAGCTAAAGAAGGTTTGAGGAATTGACTCATGATACCAACAATTACTTCTATAGACTTAAAACTCACTAAGAGCCTAAAAAAAAAATGTTATAGTGCTCATTGGTAAATCGTCAAGCAACATGCAAAAATAAATTAGTGACTTATAAGGCAACTCATTAATGAGCCTTTCTGAGCGGATTTTGCAACTTCTTTGAAGCGGAAGCAACGAGGGGTTTCAATTTCTATAACTGGAAGACTAAAGTTGGGCTTTGGAACCCTTCCAACATCTTAACTCTGCGATTCTCAACGCTCAACCCTTTCAACACCTCCTTCTCCCGACGTCAGCCTTTCTGAGCGGATTTTGCAACTTCTTTGAAGCGGAAGCAGGGAGGGGTTTCAATTTGTATAACTGGAAGACTAAAGTTGGTCTTAGGAACCCTTCCAACATCTTAACTCTACGATTCTCAACGTTCAACCCTTTCAACACCTCCTTCTCTCGACGTCAGCCTTTCTCAGCGGATTTTGCAACTTCTTTGAAGCAGAAGCAGCGAGGGGTTTCAATTTGTATAAGTGGAAGGCTAAAGTTGGTCTTTGGAACCCTTCCAACATCTTAACTCTGCGATTCTCAACGTTCAACCCTTTCAACCCCTCCTTCTCCCGACGTCAGCCTTCCTGAGTGGATTTTGCAACTCCTTTGAAGCGGAAGCAGCGAGGGGTTTCAATTTGTATAACTGGAAGACTAAAGTTGGTCTTAGGAACCCTTCCAACATCTTAACTCTGCGATTCTCAACGTTCAACCCTTTCAACACCTCGTTCTCCCAACGTCAGCCTTTCTGAGCGGATTTTGCAACTTCTTTGAAGCAGAAGCAGCGAGGGGTTTCAATTTGTATAACTGGAAGACTAAAGTTGGTCTTTGGAACCCTTCCAACATCTTAACTCTGCGAGTTGCCTCACGCTGAGGTAACTATGCCTCAGGTGGCAACTGTGCAAAGGTGGGGCATTGTAAAATCTTGGTGGGTTATGGGCAGGACGTGAACCCTTCGGCTAACTACTTCGGAGCCTTAGTTATGGAGAGAAAAAAATGCACTCTTTGAGGCATCTGGCTCCTTCCTATCGGTTACAAATTACCCAAAGCCCATCCTTCATAACAGCTGATGCGTACTCACACATCATTGCATATAATTTTATGGAACATAGAGCAAATTAGTTTAGTCAAATGGAAATTCAAAACAAATGTCATTAATGATTATTACTACTTTCAATATTCATACGAGGCTAAGAAACACTTGTTTTTATCTCTACTTTAAAGCAAGAATAGTACAATACGTTCAAAAACTTGGCTGCGAGAAGGGTTAAATATTTTTGTAAATGCATATAGTTGATTTTTTCTTGAGGGCGTTGAGGCTAAGAAAAATTTGCTTCGAGAATCAGATTTTTCTTACTGTAAAAAAAAACTCAGAAGCAAATCATAGATTTTATGTTTTGTGGCAACATTTCGCGGCATTACCTTAAATACCACACGGGAAATTTTTAAATCGCAACACAGATTAGGTGTCTGGAAAATCAGAATAAAGTTGGCTTTAAAAGGAAACATGTTCAACGGCTTTAAGCAGTAATTTGAAGGCCATCTGCAAGAAACTTGTCAAAATTTTTCATAAGTACATATTATTCTTGGTACATGTTACCTGAAAACTCTCGGGACTTTGACAACTAAAGCGTATAATCGATGGCGATAAGACAAAACCAAGTTGGTGCTCCGCAAGACTTTTGTAGTCAAAATGCGGCCACAGGCTGCTGCAATAGGCTACTTTATGTTGCTAAGCAACGCAGGCTTAGTTTTACCGAAAAACAAGCACAAGAGTAGTACCGAATGCGGTTGCGGCTCTATTTCATGATAGCATGATACAGGTCGCTTTGGGTAGGATTTAAAAAAAATGGTTTAATCGTCCTTTTAAATGTTTTTGTATAGTATATTTTTTAAGGATTTATTATTCTTTTTTTTTCTCGTTGGTATACGAGCTCTGCTCCCGGCCAACGGAAAAAATGTATAAATTATGTAAATTATTGCTATATTATGATATAGAACCTTGAACCTTCACTTTTATTGGAGAAAAACAGGTCTGAAACTTTTTTTTTATCAAAAGTAAAATATTCTGGGCTGAACTGATTACAGAGAACGAGGCTCCAGTGAGTTTCATGTTTGATTCCCACCACCCTTACAAAATACAGTATGCTATTCAAACAGTTCGTGGTAATGAACTGTAATAAGTAGCGACCGGGCTCAATAGTAACAAAAACTCTAAAAATAAAATTTTAATACCAATAGATACAACAAAAGAATCGAATTTTAATGCTGATTTTAGATATATAAGTTTCATCAAGTTTATTCTTACCCATCAAAAGTTACGAGCCTGAGAAAATGTGCCTTATTTTAGAAAATAGGGGAAAACACCCCCTAAAAGTTATACGATCTTTACGAAAATCACTACATCAGATTCAACGTATAAGAGAACCTTAATGTACAAATTTCAAGGTCCTATCTACAAAAATGAGGAATTTTGTATTTTTGCCAGAAGACAGATCACGGATAGGCATTTGTTTGCTTATTTTTTTTTTATTTCCAGGGGTGATAGTATCGACTCAGTCGTCCTAGAATGCCGTGGGAGGGCTCATTCTAATGGAAATTAAAAGTTCTAGTGCCCTTTTTAAGTGACCAAAAAATTGGAGGGCACCTAGACTCCCTCCCACGCTCATATTTTTCCAAAAGTCACCAGATCAAAATTCTGAGATAGCCATTTTATTCACCATAGTCAAAAAGCCTAATAACTATGTCTTTGGGGACGACTTACTCCCCCACAGTCCTCGTGGGAGGGGCTGTAAGTTACAAACTTTGAACAGTATTTACATATAGTAATGGTTATTGGGAAGTGTACGAACGTTTTCAAGGGGATTTTTTGGTTTGGGGTGGGGGGGGAGAAGTTGAGGGGGAGCAGCATTGAAACTTAAAACGAACAAAAATTATTACGCATATGAGGGGTTCATCTCCTCGTAATACCTCGCTCTTTACGCTAAAGCGTTTTTAGTAATTTCAACCATTTATTCTACGGGCTTTGTGATTCAGGGGTCATTCTTAAGGATTTGGGACAAAATTTATACTTTAGTGTAAAGAGCGAGGTATTGACGAGGGTGTGAACCCTTTCTTATGCGTAATGAAAACATACGAATATAGAAGTTCGTTACGTAAGTTAATTCGTAAGTTACGTATGTTTTTTACTATTGAAAACGTTTGTAAAAAAAGTTCTAGTTGCATTTTCAAGTAGTAAGAGAATTGGAGGGCAACTAGGCCTCCCCCCTCCTTTTTCTCAAAATCTTCCGTTTAAAACTTTGAGAAAGCCATATACCCCAAAAAAAATTGCAAATTTTGTTTTAATTATTTATGCGCGGAGAGCAAAAATCAAAACATGCATTAATTCAAAAACGTTCAGAAATTAAATAAAAAAACAAGTTTTTTAAACTGAAAGTAAGGAGCTACATTAAAACTCAAAACGACCAGAAATTACTCCGTATATGGAAGGGGCTTCTCCTCCTCAACGCCCCGCTCTTTAAACTTAAGTTTTTTACTGTTTTAAAAAGTAGAGTAAAGAGAAAGAGTCAAACTTTAGCGTAAAGAGCGGGGTGCTCGTTTGAATTTTGATTTGGCAAATTATATTAAATCAATTCGTTTTTGATTCGTCAGGTCTTAAGTAGTTTGTCAGGTATCAGTTACCAATATTTGACTTGATTACTCGTTTGAGTTTCAGGTCGTTGTTGGTTTAATCTATTCATAATATTAATTTCAGTTCATTTTAAGTTTAAATCAAATAGAAAAAACACATGTTTTTTTAACTGAAAGTAAGGATCGAAATTACAACTTAAAACGAATAAAAATTAATTACGCTAAAGTTTTTTTTTTATTGTTTTAATAAGTAGAGTTGTGAAAAAGGGTCAAACTTTGGTGTAAAGAGCGGGGCGTTGAGGAGGGAACAGCCCCTTCCCTATACGGATTAATTTCTGTTCGTTTTAAGTTTTAATGTCGCTCCTTTCTTTCAGTTAAAAAAAAAAACTTTTTTTTATTTGATTCCTGAATGTTTTTGAATTAATACTTTTTATGACACTTGGTATTAACTAAGTAACATATAGCGATCGCAAATTCTGTCGGTCTGTCGGTCCCGGTTTTGCTACTTTAGGCACTTCCAGGTAAGCTAGGACGATGACATTTGGCAGGCGTATCAGGGACTGGACCAGATTAAATTGGAAATAGTCGTTTTCCCGAATTGACCATCTGGGGGGGGGGAGTTGGTGCCCGTTATTACGAAAAAATAGAAAAAATGAAGTGTTTTTAACTTACAAACGGTTGATCAAATCTTAATGAATCCCGACCGGATCTGGTGACATTGGGGGGGGGGGGTTTGGGGGGTCGAAACCTAAAATCTTGGAAAACACTTAGAGTGGAGGGATCGGGATGAAACTTGGTGGGAAAAATAAGCACAAGTCCTAGATACATGACTGATATAACCGGAACGGATCCGCTCTCTTTGGGGTAGTTGGGGGGGTTAATTCTGAAAAATTAGACAAAATGAGGTATTTTTAACTTACGAACAGGTGATCGGATCTCAATGAAATTTGATATTTAGAAGGATATCGTGTCTCAAAGCTTTTATTTTAAATCCCGACCGTATCTGGTGACATTGGGGGGAGTTTGGGATTGGGGAACCTAAAATCATGGAAAACGCCTAGATTGGAGGGATCGGGATGAAACTTGGTGGTAAAAATAAGCAGAAATGTTAGATACGTGATTTACATAATTGGAATGGATCCGCTCTATTGGGGGGGGGGGGTAAATTCTGAAAAAAATTGAAAAAATGACGTATTTTTAACTTACGAAGGAGTAATCGAATCTTCATGAAACTTCATATTTAGGAGGACCTCGTAACTCAGATCTCTTATTTTAAATCTTAACCGGATCCAGCGTCATTGGGGGGGGGGGGGGGGGGGGGAAATCTTAGAAAATACTTAAAGCGGAGAGATCTGGTTGAAACTGGATGGGAAGAATAAAAACCTGTCTAAGATACATGACTAACATAACCGGACCGGATCTGCTCTCTTTGGTTGAGCTTTTTTTTTGGGGGGGGGGGGGTAATTTGGAAAAATGAGGTATTTGTAACTTACCAAAGGGTGACCAGATCTTAATGAAATTTGATACTTAAAGGGGATTTTGTGCATTAAAGCTCTAACTTTAAATTCCGACCAGATCCTGTGACTATGGGGGGAGTTGGAGGGGAAAACCGGAATTCTTGGAAAAAGTGAAAATTGGGGTATTTTTATCTTATGAATAGGTGATCGGATCCTAATGAAATTTGATATTTAGAAGCAATTCATGTCTCAGAGCTCTTATTTCAAATCCTAACCAGATCTTTTGACATTTGGGGGAGTTGGAAATCTTGGAAAACACTTGGAGTGGAGGAATCGGGATGAAGCTTGGTGGATAGAATAAGCAAATGTCCTTGATACGTGATTAACGAAACCGTACCGGATTCACTCTCTTTGGGGGAGTTGGGGGGAGTGGTTCAGTGATTTGGCGAGTTTGGTGCTTCTGGACGTGCTAGGACGATGAAAATTGGTAGGCGTATCAGGGAGCTGCACAAATTGACTTGATAAAGTCGTTTTCCCAGATTCGACCATCTGGGGGGCTAAAGGGAGAGGAAAAATTAGAAAAAATTAGGTAATTATAACTTACGAGTGGGTGATCGGATCTTAATGAATTTGCATATTTAGAAGGACATCGTGACTCAGAGCTCTTATTTTAAATCCTGACCGGCATTAAGCCTCTGATTTTCCTTTTAAATCAATCTATTGATTCTTACAATTTTGTTAGAGCTCATACCATATTAGCTCTTGGCTCTTAGCTCTTCTTGCCTCGTCACAAGTGCCGTATGAGCTCTTAGCTCTTGTTTTGATTTTGGCTCTCCACATATGAATAATTAAAAGGAAATTTGTACATTATTTTTTTTTTTTTGCTGAATGGTTTTTAGTTTTGATCGGACATTTTGAGAAAGAAAGGAGCGGGGGAGGAGGCCTAGTTGCACTCCAATTTTTGGTTGCTTAAAAAGGCAACTAGAACTTCTTATTTTTATACCAACGTTTTTATTAGTAAAAAATGTACATCATTTACTAATTAAATTGCGTAACGAACTTCAATATTCGTATGTTTTTATTACGTATATGAGGGGGTTCGGTCCTTCGTCAATACCTCGCTTTTTACACTAAAGCTTCAATTTTGTCCCAATTCCTTAAGAATGACCCCTGAATCACAAAGGCCGTTTAATTAGAATAAATAGCTCTTTTGTAATTGCTAAAAATACTTTATTGTAAAGAGCAAGATATTAGGAGGTGAACCCTATATGAGTAATAATTTCTGTTCGTTTTAAGTTTTAATGCTACTCCTTACTTTCAGTTGAAAAAAAAACTTTTTCATATTTCTTTTTTCATTGTTTTTTTAAATAATGCCGGAAAATCCTGTGCTTCCTTCATGAAAATTCTCTTCCCCCATGAAAAATTCCTCCTTGGAGATATCCCCCCATGTAACCCCATACCCTCCTCCCCCAACCAAAAATTTCCCTGGAAAAGTCTGTACACTTCCCAATAACTATTACTATATGTAAACACCGGTCAAAGTATGTAACTTGCAGCCCCTCCCAGGGGGACTGTGGGGGAGTTAGTCGTCCCCAAAGACATAGTTATTAAGTTTTTTTACTATGCTGAATAAAATGGATATCTCGCAATTTTGATCCGGTGAGTTTGGGAAAAAATGAGCGTGGGAGGGGGCCTAGGTGCCCTCCAATGTTTTTGGTCGCTTAAAAAGGACCACTTGTTTTCTAGGACCACTGGGTCAATACAATCACCCCTGGGAAAAAAAACAACAACAAAAAACAACAAATAAACATACTTCCGTGATCTGTCTTCTGGCAAAAAATACAAAATTCCACATTTTTGTAGATAGGAGCGTCAAACTTTTACAGTACGATTGTCTGATACGCTGAATCTGATGGTGTGATTTTCGTTAAGGCCGTGATTCAGTGAACTGATGGAATTCGAAAATCCCATGTTAAAATTGAAAATTTATCTTTAAAAAGTACTCAAGTATTCATTGGCGGAAGATACCGCTTTTAATATCAGGCAGTAGCTTCGTGAAGATGCTACAAAATATTTGCTAGGATTTTGCTCTATTTCCTCTAACTGCTTAGAAATCGTAAAAAATGTCTAGCTCTTTTTCACAAGTGTACTCTATGAAGGATATTGCTTTTAGAACAAAGTAGGTACTATCATGAACAGAAGACAATAACATGTAAGATGATTACAACCATTTTTAAGGTATTTTCCTGTTTTCAAACAGTCCCATAGAATATTTTCAGCTACCTGAAATTTTTACAAGTTTTTTGCCAGAAAGAATCGTTTTAGATCGCCCTAGAGACCAGATTGACAAGTTGGTATAATTAACCTACTATTTCCGCCAATGAATAAGTGATATTTGAAGGGTTTTTGACAATCGACGGTCTCTAGAGAATTGAGAGACAGAAGGCTACCTTAACTTCAGTTTGAACCTCGATGTTTTCAAGTTCACTTAATCACGGCCTTAAGATTCCATCACTTTTAAGGTGTGTCTTACCCAAATATCTAAAATAAGGTAAATTTTCTCAGGCTAGTAACTTTTTATGGATGAGACTGAACTTGATAAAACGTATATATTTAAAACCAGCATTAAAATGCGATTCTTTTGATATCAAATTCATGTAGCTATTGATATCAAAATTCCGTTTTTTTAGAGTTTCGGTTACTATCGAGCCGGGTCGCTCCTTACTACAGTTCGTTACGCATGAACTGTTTGATTGCTATATTACTGTCTTTCTATTCGTTTTAGTTTTGAATATCCCTCTTTAATTTTCTTTGTGTTTTTTATTATTTGAAAACGTTATTTAAAATTACTATTTAGAGAGAATAAATTACGACACCTAAATTATAATCTGAATTTACAGTTCTTTAGGGAAATAAGATAACTATGGATTGTAAATTTTAAATAGTAATTTCTAAGTTCGCGGGAGCTTTAGTGCAAAAGCCTCTCCCCCCCTTTCAGGTGGAAAATTGAATTGGAATGGGATGACAGTTTGAAACAAAAATTTACTTGCTGTGAAATTCCACTTATTGACACAATAAGATTAGTTCATTACCATATTGTTCACCGCTATTGTGTTCAGGGACGAGACAAAGGACTATTGTAATAAATAACCGTCAAAAAGTTGACTATATTCTGAATGGGCGGTTACTTATTCGGATCAAAAGATAGTCATTAGGGGAGAGCATTCAATAATTTAACGGTTTAATTCTGGAAGAACTGTAAAAACGTAAATGACTTGCGTTCTATTTGGTTCAATAAAACAAGACAAAATTGACGGTAATTTTAGAAAGAAAAAGAAAGTGATACAACAGGTGAAAGAAAGGGGATTGAGAGAGAAAAAGCGTGCGATAGAAGAATGAAGAGGGAGAGAGTGTGCTATTGAGTACTCTGAATTAATTAGAATATTCTTTTACGGTGCACACTGCAGGGACAGAGATACCACTTCACAAAGATCAATTGGAAAGGTTGTCAAGGTTTAAGCTAAAATCTAAAATCATTCCAATTACTGTAGGCTACTGTTTCTCAGCGTTAGAGAAAGCACTGTTTTCCTTCATTAGTTAACTGAATCCAGTAAAAAAAGAAAGCGCAGAAGAGATTCTTGCTGGGATCCAAAACAAACACAATACGAAAAAAAATAGTTCCAAGATGGTTAAGTAAAAAATTTTACCCTTTGAATATTCTGCATAAAGCTGATTATATTTTCAAATGCAGTACTATGATGGTTGCCTGTTCAGATTTACAACGCTAGAAGTAAATTTCATAGTGGTATAAATGAGGAGATTTTCAGGTTTTTAGAAACCGTTGCGTCTTCAAAATCACCAAGTAAAAACATTTCAGTTTTGGCTCGCAGGCTTCTAAAAGAAGTTAGGCTACTCTGATTAAGAGCAACCTTTTTTTAAGGACAGAATTCGATAGGTTTCCCAGCTAAATGGTGGGTGGAAAACAAAAGGATCAAATCCCATCCGACTTCTGAACGACGAGGTGCCTAGGCCTAAATATATATTAAAGATTATTATGGAAGACTGATAAAACAGGGATTCATAATCTTATTCTGTATCAGCATTCCTATGTCATTTCAATGATATAAAACGACCTCCTCCTTTATTTTTTTGAATACCTTATTTTTAGGATGAAATAGACTATTGGGTTATGTATGTACCGTATTAAATATTGGGTAATTGTATAGAAAAAAAACAAGTCGGCTCAAGAACTCTCATGCTCCCGAAGGTGCATATTGACACTTGACAACCTCCAGTCTAGCAAATATGCTAAAAAATCGTGCAGTTGCAAGAAAAAATAATGTTCTTTTTTAAATATGAGAATAGGTATTTCTTTCAAAATAGTACACCAAAACAGAATTTGCTTCTGATTAATTAAAAAAAAAATTATACAAATTTGGCTTCAAGTAACCAGGGCCGTATCCACGATTTTTGTTCGGACGAGGTACAAAATATACTTTATGTAACGCAACAAAAATTTGTTTGCATGATTTTAGTTTCTTTCGGGATGGGGGGGGGGGGGGGGTTTTAAACCGGGTAATCCCTCTTAGATATGGCCCTCAAATTGACCTATTCGGCTAGATTGGACATAGCAACATGACTAAAAATTGCCACTTTATATACCATTAAATATTTTCTGATAAAAATAGACTATAACATTGTGAAAACTGGTGGGAAGTAAATGGGTTGTTTCTAGGCTCTTCAAAATTTTTATTTCCGTGATCTAGACCCTTAGAGGTAAGAATAAGGGTAATAAAAGGGGAATAAGGGTAATACAAATTATACAGAGAACAACAACAAAACCATGGGTCATAGTAATAAATAACAACATAAGCGGCAAATTTTAAGGTGAAATTTGATCAACAGCCTAAAAATTAGCGTGCATTTGTTGAATTTCCACTTTAAGTATGGGGGAGATTAAAAAGGGCAGCATCCAAAGAACCCAAAGAAATCCTAGGGATGTTTCTTGGTGACAAATCAGGCCCGACAGAAGAATAGAACAGAAACAGTAAGTGTATACAAAGGAGTTGAGCTTTAAGCGCCACATTTCAATCAATATTAATCAGCATATTGGAAGGACTTAACATTCTTATTCTGGTTTTATTTATACCCTCTTTACAAAACATTAAACTTCTGACGATGGAATAAATAAAAAAAAAAGAAAATACACATGAGCAAAGAAACAAGAATACAACATACCAAATAGAAAATAAAAAAAAAATTGTCAATTACATAAGCTTTACACAATAATTTTTTATTTAAGCGAAAAAAGACTTTACAAATTATGCAAACAAAACAAGGAACATGGAGATAAGAAAATCAAACTTCGTCAGAACAAAACCAAAACTTTTCTGCACTTTTAGAAACGCGTCGATATTAGATCATCTTAATGCCTATGCCTATGGTGTAATTTCTTAGCGATGCAAGTGCTAGAAATAATTCCCCTGGTCCATAGAGAAAGGGCAAGGAAAAACTTACAGTATCTGAATAATTGTATACCGTACGGATTACAGGTTATTCAGTCTTGTTAAAAAGCTTCCATACTAGCATAATAAAAAATATATCGGTTGAAAACAAGGTGCTTAATATTTTTCTTGGCAATTTCTTAAATGTCTTTTTTTTTTAACGGCATTCCGTAAGACTTTCGAGGTTACGCCTTGATAGCAAAATGATTCGCGTTTCTTTCATAGATCACCTATAAGTCTCAGATTAATGAACGCATATATATGGTGATTCAACTAGAAGACTCTCATACTCCAAATGGGATTGACTATCATAAAACCGATTTTAGAAACCTCTAAAGATACACCTACAGCCAAATAAAAGAGGTGATAGTTACAGCTGTTTCATAAACTCAAGATCCTCCGCTTCCAAGAATATATAAAAATATCTGCGTAAGAAAGACGACTGACATACACGAACTGATCAATTACAATTTTAAGAGTTTATCTCTTAAAAAACAAAGTCTGAGAACATTTTTTGGTACTGATGTATTATACGACAAACACTCAAGAACAAACCGGTTTCTTTGTTAGTTTCTTTTAGCTTAGCGTTAGACAAGATAAGTGACAGAACAGATGGGAAATATATAATTTGGGCTATATTTACGCATTAGGTGGTGTGGGGGTGAAGTATTTGGACAGTTTGAGGCTAGAAAACAATTCTTATTTTGTAATTTACAGAATAATTATACCTAACACATTTTGCAAGCAGACCCACTATATTTTACCCCCCCCCCCAATCTGAAAACATATAGACAATTTTTGTTCTAAAGTATTATGTTTTCATGATGTTTTGGTATTTTTGATTAGGATCAACCTAACTTCACTGCTTCGGTATTTGCTGTATAACACACAATTATCCATTTTTTTCAACGCTTTGACCGTTACTCAGACATTAAAAAGAGCATGAACAATTTGAGACTACTCTTACCTCGAGTTGCAAACATTGATCATCTATAGTCGATTGCTGGACTTTTATAACATTTTCCAACTCCCTATTTCTTTCCAGAAGCTTCTTCCCAATCTCGGCTGCAAGTTGCAAATCTGTAATAAAAAAAAGTCTATCATGTATAAATATCATGTATTTAATATTGTTTTCGATTTATAGTAAATAAAAAGACTTTAAAACTGTCCCCGATGCATGGAGAAATCTCGACTTATCGATATTTTCTCAATATTTTACACATTGATATCTATAAACTATATTTTACACATTGAAGAATTAGCGCAAAATAATTCCACGTTTACAAACAGAAATTAAGGGCGAAATTAAAGCACAAATCAAGCAAAATTGTCGACTCTAAGCCTATGCAAAATATCTGCACATAATAAATTT
Source organism: Artemia franciscana (assembly GCF_032884065.1). Taxonomy (NCBI): domain Eukaryota; kingdom Metazoa; phylum Arthropoda; class Branchiopoda; order Anostraca; family Artemiidae; genus Artemia; species Artemia franciscana. The sequence continues at coordinate 22,683,322 of NC_088882.1, read as the reverse complement.
TTTTGGGTTCTATTAGGTTTATTTAATAAAAAAAAGGAGTCGCAGGAGTGCTTTACCGAAAGCACATGATCTGAACAAATTAAAGAATAATGTAAACCAGTTTTAGGAGCCAAACAGTCGTTAAATAGCCTGCACTTAACACGGTAGTCTTTTCCCAGATAAATAAAAAAAACAATTTTTTTTTAACTGAAAGTAAAGAGCGACATTAAAACTTAAAACGAACAGAAATTACTCAGTATATGTAAGGGCATTTTCCTCCTCAACGCCCCACTCTTTACGCTATTAAATAAAAAAAACAAGTTTTTTTAACTGGAAGTAAGGAGCGACATTAAAACTTAAAACGAACAGAAATTACTCAGTATATGTAAGGGCATTTTCCTCCTCAACGCCCCACTCTTTACACTATTAAATAAAAAAACAAGTTTTTTTAACTGGAAGTAAGGAGCGACATTAAAACTTAAAACGCACAGAAATTACTTCGTATATGAAAGAGGCTGCTACCTCATCAACGCCCCGTTCTTTACGCTAAAGTTTGACTCTTTCTCTCAATTCTTCTTTTTAAAACAGTAAAAAATTTTAGCGTAAAGAGCGGGGCGTTGATGAGGTAGCAGCCTCTTTCATATACGAAGTAATTTCTGTGCGTTTTAAGTTTTAATGTCGCTCCTTACTTCCAGTTAAAAAAACTTGTTTTTTTTATTTAATTTCTGAACGTTTTTGAACCAATGCATGTTTTGATTTTGGCTCTCCGCAGAGGAATAATCAAAACGAAATTTGCATATTTTTTTTTTGGCTAAATAGCTTTCTCATAATTTTGATCGAATGATTTTGAGAAAAAAAGAGCGGGGGACGCAGCCTAGTTGCCCTCCGATTTTTTGATTAATTCAAAAGGCAATTTAGAACTTTTAATTTTTTACGAATATTTTTATTGGTAAAAGATTTACGTAACTTATACGTAAAGAAATTTTGTATTCTCATGTTTTTATTACATGTATGAGGGGATTCGCCCCATCGTCAGTACCTCGCTCTTTACACTAAAGCTTAAATTTTATCCCGATTCATTTAGAATGACCCCTGAATCACAAAAGCCGTAGAATAAATAGTTGAAATTACTAAAAATACTTTAGCGTAAAGAGCGAGGTATTAGAAGGAGGTGAGCCCCTCATATGGGTAATAATTTCTGTTTGTTTTAAGTTTTATTGCTGTTCCTTACTTCCAGCTGAAAAAGATTTTTCACATTTATTTTTTAATTGTTTTTTTTAAATAATGCTAGTAAATCCTGCTCTCCCTTCATGGAAATTTTCTTCTCCCATGACAAATTCTCGATGGAAAGTTCCCCCAGCATATCCCTCTCTTCTCAACCCCTCCCCCCAACCAAAAAAGTCCTCCTGAAAACGCCTGTATACTTCCCAATAACCATTACTGTATGTAAGCACAGGTCAAAGTTTGTAACTTGTTGCTCCTCCCACGGGGACTGTGGGGGAGTGATTCGTCCCCAAAGACATAGTTATAAGGTTTTTCGACTACACTGAATAAATTGGCTATCTCAGAATTTTGATCCGTTGACTTTGGGAAAATAATTAGCGTGGGAGGGGGCCTAGGTGCCCTCCAATTTTTGGTCAATTAAAAAGGGCACTAGAACTTTTCATTTCCGTTAGAATGAGCCCTCTTGCAACACTCTAGGACAACTGGGTCGATACGATCACCCCTGGCAAAAAAAACAAAACAAAAAAACAAAAAAACAAATAAACACGCATCCGTGATCTGCCTTGTGGCAAAAAATGCAAAATTCCACATTTTTGTAGATGAGAGCTCGAAACTTCTACAGTACGGTTCTCTGATACGCTGAATCTGATGATGTGATTTTCGTTAAGATTCCATGACTTTTAGGGGGTGTTTCCCCCTATTTTCTAAAATAGCGCAAATTTTCTCAGGCTCGTAACTTTTGATGGGTAAGACTAAACTTGATGAAACTTATATATTTAAAACCAGCATTAAAATGCGATTCTTTTGATGTAGCTATTGGTATCAAAATTCCATTTTTTAGAGTTTTGGTTACTATTTAGCCGGGTCGCTCCTTACTACAGTTCGTTACCACGAACTGTTTGAAAGTCTGACTCTTTCTCTTAACTCTACTTTTTAAAACAGTAAAAAACTTTAGAGTAAAGAGCGGGACGTTGAGGAGGAAAATGCCCTTACATATACTGAGTAATTTCTGTTCGTTTTAAGTTTTAATGTCGCTCCTTACTTTCAGTTAAAAAAACGTGTTTTTTTATTTAATTTCTGAATGTTTTTGAATTAATGCATGTTTTGATTTTGGCTCTCCGCACATAAATAATCAAAACGAAATATGCATATTTTTTTTTTGCTAAATGGCTTTCTCATTTTTTTAATATGAACATTTTGAGAAAAAAGGAGCAGGGGAGGAGGCCTAGTTGCCCTCCAATTTTTTGATTACTTAAAAAGGTAAATAGAACTTTTAATTTCTTACGAGCGTTTTCATTAGTAAAAAATATACGTAACTTAAGAGCCAACCTACGTAACAAACTTCTATATTCGTATGTTTTTATTACGTATGTGAGGGGGCTCACCCCTCGTCAGTACCTCGCTCTTTACACTAAAGCATAAATATTTTCCCAATTCCTTAAGAATGACCCCTGAATCACAAAGGCCGTAGAATAAATAGTTGAAATTGCTAAAAATACTTTAGCGTAAAGAGTGAGGTATTACAAGGAGGTGAACCACTCATATGCGTAATAATTTCTGTTCGTTTTAAGTTTTAATGCTGCTTCTTACTTTTAGTTAAAAACTTTTCATATTTATTTTTTAATTGTTTTTTTTTTAATAATGCTTGAAAATCCTGCCCTCCCTTCATTGAAATTCTCTTTCTCATGGCAAATTCCTCCATGTCAAGATCCTCACACGCAACCCCACCCCCTCAAATTCTCCCCCCAAACCAAAAAAATCCCCCTGAAAACGTCTGTACACTTCCCAATAACCATTACTAAATGTAAACACTGGTCAAAGTTTGAAAGTTGTAGCCCCTCCCGCGGGGACTGTGGGGGAGTAAGTAATCCCCAAAGATATGATTATTAATTTTTAGACTATGGTGAATAAAATGGCTATCTCAGAATTTTGATACGGCAATATTGGGGAAAAATTAGCGTGGGAGGGGGCCTAGATGCCCTCAAACTTTTTTGGTCACTTAAAAAGGGCACTAGAATTTTTCATTTCCGTTATAATGAGCCCTCCTGCAACATTCTAGAACCACTGGGTTGATACAATCACCCCTGGGAAAAAGAAAAAAAAACACAAAAAAACAAACAAACAAATAAACACGCACCCGTGATCGGTCTTCTGGCAAAAATACCAGTATTCACGTTTTTGTAGATAGGAGCTTGAAACTTATACAGTGTGGTTCTCTGATACGCTGAATGCGATGGTGTGATTAACGTTAAGATTATATGACTAATAGGGGGTGTTTCCCCCTATTTCCTAAAATAAGGCGAATTTTCTCAGGCTCGTAGCTTTTAATGGGCAAGACTAAACTTGATGAAACCTATATATTTAAAATCAGCATTAAAATACAATTCTTTTGATGTAACTATTGGTATAAATATTCTATTTTTTAGAGTCTCGGTTTCTATTGAGCCGGGTCGCTCCTTACTACAGTTTCGTTACCACGAACTGTTTGACTTTGTGTCGATAACCTTTGGTATAAAAATGAAGCTTATTTTAGGATTCAACGCAATTATTTACAATGCCACTCATCGGTCTCGCCAGTTTTGATATCCATGGCTAATAGTATAAACATTAAATCATTGGAAACAAATTGGAAACACATGAATTGGGAGAGTAAGGGGGAGCAGTCCCCCTCATATACGAGATACTTGCTGTTTGTTTCGAGTTTTAATGACACTCATTACTTTCATTTGAAAGAACTTGGTTTTGTGATTTAGTATGTTTAGAGATGAATACGTCATAGCGACAGCATTTCCTCTGAAACGTAAGGAACGCCAAAACTATTTTATTAGTTCCAGATCGGATGTGTACATCCGAGTTTGTTTTCATTAGTATTTTGACCCTATTCGCGAATCAGAGCCGCAAGGAAAATTCGCGAAGACCATTGGTTTTACCAAGATTTAGATTGGCGTTTTTTTTCTTATTTCCCTGTTCCTAATTTTTTTTTAATATCTTCTTGCTTCCAGGGGAGGGGGGATTTCCTATAGTTATAATATCCACATTAAGACACATTTTTGCTTCAATTTCAGTTACTCGATTTTCTCTTTTGACTTGTATTCTACTATCTAAATTGGTTAAATATACAATGACATGAATTTCATACAATGGAAGCAGGGTAACATTCAGGATTTTTTCAGAGGGGGGTGGGGTAGAAAAGTTTTTTTGGTTGGTTAGAAAAGTATTTTCGGGGGGGGGGGTATAAAAACATTAAATATTTGTTTGTACTCATATGTGTTGCGTTTTTACGAGTAAGACAAACATTTCTTTTTTTTTTCTTTCTTTTTTTGGGGGGGGTTTCAAACCCCCTAGCCCCCCTGGATACGGTCTTGATTGGAAGGTAATTCTGAAAGAGTTCAAGGTTTTTTTTCTGGTTTATTGTTTTATCTCAAAAAAAAATCCTGGTCTAGCCATCCTTGTTGGCGCAAAGACGCCCAGGGCTTTTGGGGCTCTGGGGAGAACAGTAACTGAAAATATCCAGAGGACATCAGAGAGAGGGGGATAGGAGAGGACGGAAAGTATCTTAAGGGGCTATATCCCCCAAATTCTCCCCTTGTACAGGAGTGATAACTGCAAAATTTTGTGTTTATTGCATATTCAAGCAGCATAAGGAAAAAAAGAGAGGAAGAGAGATGGAGAGAGGGAGAAGAGAAAAAGAACTGGTAACAATTGAATTTAAAATAAACTGGAGAATAATTTGCCAAAACCAACTAGTCTACGTCAAAGAATAAAAATAGTCTTACCATCTTGTCCTTTAAGACATTCTAATTCAATAGTGTAATCCCAGTACTCCATTGAGTTTTGCGCCGAATCCGAGCCTGTGCAATAAATCCGTTTCCAGCATTCTTCACTCATTTCTTATTTAACAAATCAAAACACAATCATTAATCACTCAATTTGACTCGAGAAACACTGAAATTCATGACCTAATCACTTATAAACGATATTTTATAAGGCATATTCAACATGCACAGACCTAAGGAACAATCCTTGGAAATCAACTTGTATTAAATCACGTGTTTGAAATTTGGCTTCCGAGTTTTGACATTACTAGGATGTCTTCTAGCCAATTCCCGCATTCGACATTAGGAAGATCACTTTTTCAAACCTGAAATTAAATAAACTTATGATAGCGTTGACTATCAATTCCTGATAAAAAAAAAAAAAGGAACAAAAAAGATGCTCTTATCCCAATCAAGAGGATTAACGGCTTAGTGACGGAAGAAATATATCCTTGTTACTGGAATTTCAACACTCCTTAAAATAGCCGATTTTTATAAGGAGCTGAATTCGACAATAGACCCTCCACAAGTGGAAGGGGGTAAAAATTAGAACACAACACGAGACTGAAGGCTAAAAGGTTGCATACCGGTATAGGAACGTATGGTCAAGGCGACTTAAAGACTACAGTCGAAACTTCCATCCTGTTCAGCTCAATGAAAATAATTTTTTGGGGACAACCAGTCCTATTATACCACGTTTTTCTAACTAGAGACAGTTACTGCCGGTACCACTACTACTCATACAAATAACTCAGTCCAGCACCATGCCGTCTGAGAGCAACCACGAGATCGTTGAAACAAACTGTAAGTAAGTAGCGACTCGAGGCAATAGTAACAAAACTGTAAAACATAATTTTGATAACAATTTATACATAAAAGGAATTATCTTTTTATGCTGGTTTAGAACATACCCAAATACAGCGCAATACTGTTTCGTAAACTAGCCTATAGCTTCCTCGGGGGGCACTACTCTTCAAGGTCACACTACAGTACTGTTTACAGTCACAGTTCTGGTTAAGCATATTCATGAAAGGTCCACCTTAATTTTGCTACTAGGCCAAACAGGCGGGTTTCCCTCCGGGGATAGGGACGTAGGAAATAAGCTTATTGCATAGCGGAGACCAAAATCCGTTTAAAAGCATCGAAATCTTCAGCCTTTTACACCCAGCCTACCTACGTCAGAGCAAAAAATCAAACGGAGAGTTAAGTGAAAGGGGAACCATGTGCAAAACGCCGCATGTGACACATCATTAATAATTCATTGTCAGAAATAACTTAACTCAAAAAATATACTGGTTAATTTATGAAACTTTAGTGCATTATAGCTTACCTCCAAAGGCAGTTATAACCAACCCCTCAATTTGAATCACTTTCCCTCTGAAGTACTGAACAATTAAGTTTTAGCTAAAACACTTTTTTCTGAAAGAAAACTATATTATAACAATAAAAATATTCCAACAATATCTTGTCAAGAGAATAAATAGAAAACAAGACCTTGGATAATCTGCGAAAATTGTAACGAAAGCATGACAACGAGCATTTAAAGCTGAGAACAATAAATCCAAACAAGACAAGGCGGACATGGTTCATTGCCAATCCGAAAGAAATATAGTAGTTCACAGAAAACCTAAGAAGCAACGACCCGACAGGGTGATATTTGAATAGAGAATTCCTATAGGGAAGAAAAATAATTTAAGCCATAAATGAGATGGTAGTACTCTAAAAAAGAAAAACGACAGAAAGTTCACTAAGCCCTTTAAATCGCCCATCATCAGGCTTTCTAGGGTTGTGAGTTTGATTGTCATCCCCCCCTCTCCCGAAAAAAAACAAGAGCTAAGAGCCCATATGGCACTTGTGACGAGGCAAGAAGAGCTAAGAGCCAAGACATCATATGGTATGAGCTCTAACAAAATTTATGAACCAATAGATTGATTTAAAAGGAAAATAAGAGGCTTAATGCCGGTCAGGATTTAAAATAAGAGCTCTGAGTCACGATGTCCTTCTAATATCAAAATTCATTAAGATCCGATCACCCACTCGTAAGTAATAAATACCTAATTTTTTCTAATTTTTCCTCTCCCTTTAGCCCCCCCAGATGGTCGAATCTGGGAAAACGACTTTATCAAGTCAATTTGTGCAGGTCCATGACACGCCTACCTATTTTCATCGTTCTAGCAGGTCCAGAAGCACCTGACTCGCCAAATAACTGAGCCCCTGCCCCCAACTCCCCTAAAGAGAGCGAATCCAGTACGGTTCCGACAATCACTTATCAAGGACATTTGCTTATTCTATCCACCAAGCTTCATCACGATTCCTCCACTCCAAGTGTTTTCCAAGATTTCCCCCTCCAACTCCTCCCAATGTCAAAGATCTGGTCGGGATTTGAAATAAGAGCTCTGAGACAAGAATTCCTTCTAAAAATCAAATTTCATTAAGATCCGATCACCTACTCGTAATATAAAAATACCCCAATCTTCCCGTTTTCCAAGAATTCCGGTTTCCGCCTCCAACTCCCCCCAGTGTCACATAATCTGGTCGGAATTTAAAATTAGAGCTTTAAAGCACAAGATCCTTCTAAATATCAAATTTCATTGATATCCGATCACCCGTTCGTAAGTTAAAAATACTTCAATTTTTCTATTTTTTCGAATTTGACCCCCAGATGGTCAAATCGGGAAAATGACTATTTCTAATTTAATCTGGCCCGGTCCCTGATACGCCCGCCAAATTTCATCGTCCTAGCTTACCTGGAAGTGCCTAAAGTAGCAAAACCAGGACCGACAGACCGACAGAATTTGCAATTGCTATATGTCACTTGGTTAATACCAAGTGCCATAATAATACATAGTGACTGTTAAAAAATGCGGCGACAGTCAAAGAAAAGCTTATTGACTGAATGTATGTCCAGGTTTGTAAATTTATGTCAGGGGAAGCGATGTGAGAAGCTGAATCGATGAAGTCTTGATTGTTGCTTTAATCCTTCCATCAAACAAACAGACAATTATGCTACCAGCATGAAATACAGTTCTCTAATCCTACCATGGAATTCTTTACTTCAGTTTTTCGGTGCTCGACAAGTGACCTTTCAGTTATTCTGTGACTTTTAGGGGATGTTTCCTCCTATTTTCTGAAATAAGGCAAATTTTCTCAGGCATTGGTATCAAAATTCCATTTTTTAGAGTTTCGGTTACTATTGAGCCGGGTCGCTCCTTACTACAGTTTGTTACCACGAACTGTTTGACAAACAGTTAACACAGACATTTAAAATAAATAAAACCTCCTGGAGGTTAAAACTGTATAGGATTCTTTTAAAATATAACTGTTTTTTTTTTTTTTTTAGCAAAGCGCTTCGATAATGTTGCTCGAAAGGCCCATCAATGTGGAGAAACGACTTCTCAGGAAAAACAAGACAAAAATTGATGGGTTTAATTTACTATCAGCAGGGGTGAAACTGACTGAGTTTCATGCTATAGGTTGCATATTTGTGGCCACATTTTCGGTAGCTACCGCGTTGATATTGTCCAATTATTTTGGCTCTCAACATGTCAGACCAGGAATTAAACGTGAAATTCGTATGATAAGTGGAGAAGCATGACAAGCAGTACAACTATGAACTTTCTGTAAAAATTCTGTAAAATGTGACATTCTATAAAAGTGATATTTTTTTTTATCTGTTAGACAGTTCTTTTGCTGCTAAGAACAGACGAGACCTTGAATTCTTTTTGGAACTCAACATAGTAAACTACACCGTCTTGCTCAATTAGATAAAGACAACTGATCCAGAACCACTCGAGTTCGTAGGCGGAGACACGCTTTCTTTCGATTGTAAACTGATCGCAAACCAGTTGCAGATAAGACTAGTTTCCAACCGTTGTCTTGAAACAGTTGCCCCGTGGGCACTGGGCCTTTTTGTAGTAGATGACATTTATATATCTATAATAAAAGAATTTTAGTATTTTCATCTCCAATAAGGTATTCATCAGATGTTTGACGTGAACACGTTGTAAATTGTAAATAAAAAGACAAGAAAAAAGTAAAAAAGCCAAAGAAAAATTCATGACCTTCGTCAAAATTTATGAAGAAAAATTTCACAGTTTAGAAAGTGAGACGACAAAGTAACGTATAAACATTAAGTACGAAAATTCGTTTGCAATTCACACTTCTTCTCTGCCCTCTAAATAATCCTCCGACTCGCAAATCGGTCCTGAATCAATACTTCAATTTTTCAATTTCTTCCGAATTAACGCCCCCCCCCCCAGATGGTCAAATCGGGAAAACGACTATTTCTAATTTAATCTGGGCCGGTACCTGATACGCCTGCCAAATTTCATCGTCTTAGCTTACCTGGAAGTGCCTAAAGTAGCAAAACCGGGACCGACAGACAGACAGACTGACAGACCGACAGAATTTGCGATTGCTATATGTCACTTGGTTAATACCAAGTGCCATAAAAACTAAAGTGGTATCAGTTCTTTTAGGAATTCCTTCTAAGCAAGAGTTCTTGGGGTCCATATTTCCGTACCTTGGACAAAATAAGGACGAGTCGTCAATCTTAACTCCTCCCAAATATTCTTTTAATCCAGATGATCTACAGTGGGACCTTAAACTGCGTGGAAATTGAATTAATCCGACAAAATAGCAAATTTGAAATTTTCATATTTAATTTTAATTGAGCTTCAAAAAATAGAATAAAGATAAGTTTCCTTGCACCATATCTGGTGCAAAGAACCTCAAAGAAGTCTGATGTATATTTCATTCAATGTCTGCATTTTCTGGTCTTGTAGACTACATTCCACTACTTTGTGTACCCTATACCTTTTTTACAGTTCTCGGAGGTCCCTTTCCTTCATTACGATACTCAGAAAAAAACAATGTTTATATCCACTATACAATCGTTTTTCTAATCAATGGTATCGCAAGAAATTAAAAGTAGAAGTAAACAATAAGGCATTGGAATTTACAGTTCTTAATGGTGGTAATAATCTCCCTTTCGTGACCCTTAAGCCAGGAAGTGCAATGGGGGGAGGGCAGGGGCTAGCAATCGTTTGCTTTGGTACACCCTTCCTGTTTACCCTCTCTAGATTTCTTCAGATACCCAAATAGGACTGGGTCAACTCTGGCTGAGCATACAGAATCACACCGTCTGAAACCAGTTCCAAATAGAATAACTAGCGACAACAGAAGTCGAACCCCTGTGTTCAAGGGCAAAGGATTTCAAGTTTAGCGACCTATCATTCGTTTAGGATAACTTAAAATTATACTAAACCACCCTTTTGCATTTCAGAGCTCCGATTAAAAAAAAATAAGATATAACAATATCTCGATTTCAGAGTTCTTAAAAACCATTCAAGACAAGTACAATTTATATTTCTTAAAGTAACAAAACTATCTGTCACATTATAATCAGAACTTATGAAATTTAATAAAGAGTTAGAAAAAAAATTAATGAAACATAAACAGAAATTCAAAATTAAAACACAGAGAAATTATTCATGGTAAATAGCAGGATTGGATCCCTAAAAATTTTCTACCATATTGTAGTAAATGGTATACTCAACAGAAAATATATAAATTCTGCATTCAGACCTACCAGCTTTGCGATTATAATACAAGAATATTATAAAGTCAATGACATAGTAGTTCCGAATAACATATATACCGAAGATTTTGTAACAATTAACTCAGTCAAGCTACTTTTATTATTCCAATTTTTTTGCAATTAGCAGAGTAAGCTGTAATTTTCTGAAACTATCAAGAGCTATTGCTAGTCAATACAGGAAAGCTGTGATTATACTACTGCATATATGTTTTTGCTATCATTACTACTCCGGCAATAACAAAACCATAAAGTACTAAAGGTGTTGCGCAAGTAACCAGAGCTTAAGTATGGTAATTGTTTTTTTTAAGCAAGACTCCAATGGGTTTAAATTTTCTCTCCAAAACAGATGTTCATCTTCAGAAATCTGAATAAATTTGACAGTTTCGAAATTTAGAAATTCTGATAACAAAGAGAAAACTACATATATATGACTCGCTCTAGTAGTAATCAAAACTCTAAAGAATCAATATGTGACGACAATAACTATACCAAAAGAATATCCTAGTTACGGTAATTCCAAATAGATAAATATTAATTTTGACCCTACTTCAGCAAAAAAATTAGGAGATAGCTTATTGGCTTCGGACTACTGAAAAGTTATATTAATATAATCCTAGTTTTAGAGGTCACATTGCCACGTGATGCCACATTTACCTCTTAATATTAGGTTACACAGTCCATACAAAATCGAGGGACGGTTATCCACTATTTCATTATATTACGCCAATATTAGGAAAGTTGGCATCTTTTCTTTGGGGAAGGGGTTCCGAAAACTCTCAAAGGTTTAGTTTTAAGTGCCAAATTCTCGTGAGCTGTTCTTCCTATTAATGCAGAGAGAGGGATTTATCTTCTAGTATCTCTTCAGCTGGAGGAATTTATTTTTGGCATATTGTGTGATTAGATTGTAAAATGGAATTTTAACCCCCCTCCAAAAAAACACAAAAACAAAACAAAACAATTAAAATTGTAAAGTATTTTTATAGTGAAGTAAAAGATTATATTTACGTTATACTATTGGCGTCCTTTATGTAAATCTGTTTATTTTGCTCAGATCCTATTTATTTACTATTTTGTTTTTTGTTCTCACCCATTTGGTTCCCGTACTATATGATACGAGGAATAATGATTAGCCAGGATTACTATTTTTCCAGTAAATCCTTTTCTAAAAATATAAACCTAACAACCTGAGGTTGAAGAGAAGGATGTAACCTCAGGTGTTGTCAGTGGATAAGCTACCCCAATCATTTGTGAGAATGTGGCTTTTGGGTTTTCTCAAAAGAGTAGCTAAAATTCTAAATTTCCTCGTGATTCATGATCGTACATCAGAGAAAAGAGGACTACTTGATCATATGATGTCAGCGCAGTGAGGATGCAAAAAAGGATGGAAATGATGATGTTAGCATGTAAGGTTCACTTAAAAAAAAACGTAAAAGAAGACTTTTTATAGGGACTTTTTTCAGTTTCGAAGCATTATAAATACAAAAGTTAAATTTTGGCATAAAAGCTAAGGATGGATTAAAATGAATATGATAGTGAAAATGAATAGAAATCAAATATCTAAAAATGCGTAAAAGTAGAGACCAACATTATATAAAAAGGGTGTTGATACTCCCCAATATGCCGCTCTCTACACTATAGTGACTATTGTTTCTCATCGCTTAAGGATTGTATCTTCTCACTTAGGAGCACAGTGCTCAGGAGTAACGTAATAAAAGTTTTGAAAAAGAGCGCATAGAGTGCAAGTTGAATGCTATTGGCGTTAGAAGAAACAAGAGAAAGATAATCTGAAGTCTAGAGTAGACGAGAAAACTCAAAAACATTTGAGGGGAATCCAAATTTTTTGTATATGTCATTGAATAGTGGTTTTGCCTTATATTTGCATCTCGGTAATCTCAGAAAATCGGCGGTGCACCTGTGCCAAAGTCTTTGCGGTGTCGGAGGGTTGAAATATTTTAGGTGGTACGCAACCGGTTTTCGTCGCGGCTTCGGGGACTGTTCCAAATTCCTACTTTCAGGTTTGTTCTTGACGTTTCCAATTCAATGTTCTTTTCAAGCTAAGATTGACGGAAATTCAGGCAAGCATAGCTATAGCACTCTCTGTATGCCGGCCGCAATTGAGGCTGCAAAGACGATTTTTTCTCGTTTCTAACCTGTCATCATCAATAACTATTTGACATATTTATTGAATGTTCCCAAGTTGTCGAGACCAATAGCTTTAGCATTTATTTTATAAATATGAATATTGTACAGTAACTACCCATTTACAGTATAAAAAACAGCAAATGGTTAGTACTCAAAGCAAGGATTTAATATCCATTTCAAATTAATAACAAAAAATATATATAAAAAAAGATTTTCAAAGAAAAGTAGAGCCATATCAAAATATGAAATGAGAGGAAAGTCGTCAGACCTAAAGTCAAATGGTTATCAAACTTGAAACAAACAAAATTACTGTGAATAAAACATTGAAACCCAAAAGAGCAAAGATTGAAACGAATAATCGAGTCAAACTAAAACGAGTGGAAGCTATTACAGAAAAGAGCAGACCTACAGCCCCTAAACCTTCCAAAGGCCAGAGTGTGATTTGCACTTTATTGAAAACGATTCTTATTCTGAGAAGTGTGTTTCTTATTCCTAATAATATCAAAAAACAATGAAATATGTTTTTGGTCCCATGTTAGGAGGAACCGTCCTCCTAGGCTGTTTTTTACATTAGGCTCCCTTTAGCCGAGGGAATCACAGACGTAAACTTCAATCTGGTTAAGACAATAAGTTTTTTCGTTTCTATGTTTAGTTGTGAATTGGGCCCCCATGACCTAAGGACTAAAGGGTATGAGTTTGAGTCGATTTGAAAAAAATTGACCGTATATGGGGATCTCCTTATCTCGTCCTAATGGTTGACACGATCCCAAGGTGATCACATTTACCTTTTCCAGTCTTTTTCTGTATTAGGGTCTCCATAATTCAAGGCTTAAGGATTTAAGTTCAAAATCGGTGATATAAAAACATTGACCCTTTTTTGGGACTCATTTTTCGGGAGTTCGTGTCCCTAAATGGTTTTTTTTATTAGATTCCTCTTTGTCCAGGGATTTACGACTATAACCTACAAATGATGAGGGACAACAAACTTTTTGGCCAATTTCCGGGCCTCCAAACACCCACCCATTTTCAATTGAATATATGTGTCACTTTACCTAGGTAACAAACCCTGGAAGTTTTGAGCCAATCAGATAGCAGTTTTGAATACACTCCTCTTTTTCCATTATTAAACCTGCCTCCAAACAACTACGAACTTGTGTAATTCAAGTCCCTTACTCCAGAGACTGGGGAATCATGTCATCCCCCGGAGCCATATTTGTTGGAGCGTCCGACAGTTTTGAATAACTTACTTATCTCAAATTTGGTCCGATATCATGGAGGGTTGTGAGGGCGGTAAGGGGCAGTGAGATATGGCATGGAAGGGGACTGATTTCCCTTTAATCACTTTTAACTCTAAGAAACGCACTAGGAATTTCAGTTTCCATTCAAATGAGTCCCTTCCGAAGTTCCTACGTTCACTCCTTCCCCTCGTAGCGATTAGAGGCAAAATAAAGAAACCCTCAAGAACTATGGATTGACATGATTTTACTAACCCTCCCCCAAGCTGAATCCCTGCTTATTACTTGTATATCTCTATAAAAAGAAACATTCCTAGCGAGATTATTTTAAACTAAACTGTTGCCTCACATATTTCTGTTCGATCACAAACCTCAAAATGTATGATTTATATATTTGTCCATTGATATAACTTCGTCATATTCATTTATTTTCGTCATATTCAGCGATTTAGGACCTTTCAATTTATTTTTGGCCGAAATTGCTTTTTTGAAGGTTGTTCTAAATAAATCTCGTACATATACGAAAAAGTTGAAAGAAAAGTTTTGCCAGTTTTGCCTTACAACTCAAATTTTTCCCTCAGATCATTTTTAAAAGATAACTTTTAAAAGAAAAGAATGACTCTCCTGAAAGGATTTTGACATAAAGCCAAAAAATTCAAAAAAAAGTGCAGCGAAACCTGCTTCTGATCAATCAAAAAGAATTATGTTTGGTAGTTATTATACTTATTTTAATTTTTCTCTACTTTTTGGCATGTATTTTTGTCTTTTTGCCTTAGCGCATCAAGCCCATCCTTTTTGCTGAAAAAGTGATAAAAGGGCTTGCTTTTGAAAAACTACGGAAGTGGATTGTTCAAAAGCGAAATTTTTATTAAATCCTTTGACAAATCCCTCAACGACATGTTTTTCTCAAGTTTTTCTTTGGTTCACATATTTTACTTAAACCATTACTGGAGCTTGTCTGCGGCAGAAGGACTCAGAAATATGAATTTATGATTTCAATTTCGAAAATTTTGCCAGTTTCCTTACAACTCAAATTTTTTCCTCGGATCATTTTTTAAAGATATGGAGGCGTAGCTGTGAAACTCTTGAATTTTTAGCAAAAAACCACGTGGAAGGATTTACGTATTCCAGTCATTCTGAAGGACAAAAATAGGTTTCCATCCAATGGCATTGCACTTGCATTAATTTTGTCTTACTGTTGTTCACTTTTAAAGCCATCTTTAGTTACTTCTCTGAAAAATGAAGGAGTTCTACGTCAACTTACACAATATTATCATATTCCTAGCTTATCAAAAATGGCTTAAGTGGTAGCTATTCAGCTAAATGACCTTTCTCTACTCCTATGTTTCGCATATGAATTTTATATTAAATAAATCATTTCAATATAAATTAGAAAAAATTGTTTTTTTTCACTGTCTTTTTTTAAATATTATATCCGTTGTTCTATATTTTCTCTTGTTTTATTGGCAAGTTGAAAGGAAGTGTGGTCTAAAAAAATTACTTAGAAAAACCACGCCCTTAATTTCAAACTAAATAAATAACCAGAGGTAAAGCTATAGAGTTACCTATAATATTAAAGACCATAAAGGCTTCAATGTTTTATTATTTATTATTCAAACTCAAAACAACCAGAAATTGCTATCAACGAATAAACGAAACCGAAACGAACAGAAATTAAATAATTAATCATAGCAAATAAACATACAAAAGGTACTAATATAAATGAATAAATCAATCTCAAAACAAGTAAAAGTTAAATTGAATATGCATATTAAGCTTAAAACGAACCACAAAAACAAAGTTTGGCTACTGTCCCCTTCCCAAACTTTAAAGTCTAAAGTCTACTGCGTGATTGGCACTTTACTTAAAACGAATTATATTACAAATATTTTTTTTTTGTACTTATTGCAACATTGAAAATAAAATGAAAATTAAAGTGATATAGAATCTTGAACTGATTAACTTTCAACAATTAATATCAATATAAATCAAACATTCAGTTTAATTTTGTTAGTTCTTTCCAAGACCGTTCAAAACACATATAGCATTGCAGTTAGGGAAGCGGAAAGTAGCAAAACTCTTGTTTGTAGTGGAAACTACGTTTCTTGAACAGTATTAAATTTAAAAAAAAAAGTTTTTTTCAGCTGAAAGTAAGGAGCAGCATTAAAACTTGAAACAAAAAGAAATCACTACGTATATGAGGGGGATTGCTCCTCCTGAACACCTTGCTCTTTACAGTGATCTTTTTTTTATAATAATGCCAGGAAATTTATCTCCACCTCCATGGAGAAATCCCTCCTCCCCACGAATATATTAACTAGACAATTCAATTCTGGCGAGAATTATTATCCTTAGTAGGTTATCTCCACGCGTAAAATTGAGTCTGCAGAAAGAAAGCAAGACACAAGAATCATTTCGTACAGGAGTTCTGGTAAATTTCCCCAGTGTAAAATTCTCCCTGAAAAATTCATCCCCTGGAAACTTCCCTCCCCATGGAAAGTCCCCCAGCGAAAAATCCACCCTACCTCAAAAAAATGTATGCATACTTCCCGATAACAAATACTATACGTATACAATGTACAAACCGTACAGCTTAAGACTTTCTTCCAGAGGCTGTAGGGGGGGGGGGTCAGGATATCTCCAAAAGCATAGTTATCTGCAAAGGCATAGGCATAGGCATATGCAAAAACGTCAAAAAAACCATTGAAAATGCGTTTTTGATTTTTATTACGTGTTTACGAGTCGGACAAACATCTTGGAAGGAGGGGGGCTCAAACCTCCTAATCCCTCCCCTGATTTTGGCCTTGGCCGTAACTAAAACAACCAATCTTCCATATTCTTCATATAAAAATATTGAACTCATGTATAGTAGGATGATCGAAATAGACAATATGTTTAAATTAACAAGTTTAGCAGTCGAAAACTTTGCATTCAACGTGAATCATAGTCTTATGATATCATACTTCTCTACTCAAATGTGTAATCACTGGCCAACCTTTATTTTTTGTAGGTTTGGTTTCTGTTGCCTCGTTTTGGCAGCAATTGTTGATGGTTAAGAGGAAATTACTGTAGACCGAGGAACTACACACACCCATTCAATGGTGTGCCTGACTTTGTACCTCTAATATACTCTCCTAATACCTCCTGCCATTCTGCCAAGTCTATGTGCCCACTTCGTACCTATAATTCACTCTCCTAAAATCTCCTGTTGTTCCTCCAAATCTTCGTAAAATTTCTTTAATAAATTTAATATTTCACCAGCGCTCTCACCTTATCAAAGGAACATAGACTAGTAATTAATGACTTGTCCGACCAATATGTCTTACGACCTGTTCGCTTTTCTATTGTGTATACACCGCTTCACAAATTTGTGTAGCCATCCCTGGAACAGATTCGAAGCCCTATCCGTACCAGAGGAAGCTGAATGCGAAACAGTATGGGAAGCCATGAAGGACGCTACTGCAAAGTAGCTGAATCAACCCTGGGCATCCATAAGAGCCCTAAAAACCAGTGTCTGTTCGAATGAACATTGGAACTAATAAAAAAAAAGAAGAGGAGAGTGTCTATCCTCCTATTACAAGTCCCTGATTGTCTTATTTTCTAATATGAGCAACATAGAGCTCTTGACAAAGCTGTCAAGAAAAGTCCCCGATCTGATAAACGAAATAACGCTGCAGGCAGAAGAAAATAAAAAAGATAAGACTCTAGAACCGTATGCAGAATCACCAGTAATATCATAGAAAAACGACCGACAAGTAGAGACAGCCCTGTCAGAGATTCGTCAGAAGTACTGGTGACAGATAAAAGTACAGACAACAAAATATGGGCAAGCCATTTCGAAAATTTACTGAACAGCCCCCCCTCCCAGAAAAAGAGCCCATGACATTCCTGAGATTCCCACTTTCCCCATGAATATCAGCAAGGATCCGCCTTTTGCCAGTGAGATATGAAAAGCAGAAAAGAAACTGAAAAACGGAAAGTCACCAGAACTGGATCCACAGATATCCACAGAGATGATAAAGGCATCAATATCCTCATGTAATTTCCCTTTGGCCTTTACTGTTGGCTCGGATTTAGCCAACAGCCAAAGCACTATCAAATTGGTAACACAAAACACTCATCAGAATATTCAAAAAGGAGACGCAACCGAGCCAGGCAACTGGCAGGGTATATGTTTACTGTCAACACCTAGGAAAATGCTCTCACACACTATCCTATAGAAAATTCAAACACAGCTTAATCTACACCACCGAGACGAACGGTATGGCTCCCAGCCAAATTGCTCATGTGCAGACCTCATACTCACGCTTACACTTCTAACTCAAGAAAGCAGAGAGTGGCATTCAAAGATCTATGTAATCTTTGTGGACTTCGAGAAGGCATTCGACTCCATTCGACTATTAAAGTCACCTCATCAAAAAAAACTATACGATCTGGATTTGAACAATGTGGAGGGCCAAAGCAGAATCCTTTTTTATTTTATTTTAAATTTCATGCCTCAGAGAAATCTTGTATTCATGCTTTCTTTTCCCAGTGAGCCAGCTTTACCCCCCCCCCAGAAAATGCCCCCTAAGGAAAATGCCCCCTCCGATACGGAGAATTCCCTCCTATTTTTCATTTGGATAATCCTGGATTTTTATTAGAGGAAAAATTGAGATTTATACTGTCCTGTTTAAGTCAGGGATAGTCGTAGCGCATTATCTAATGTAAAAACCCACAAGGGTTCAATATATTAATATTTGTTCATTTACTTTTCCCAGAGGCACTGCATGTGGAAGGGGTGGTCGAATATGCTTTGGAGGGGGTTCAGTAAATTGGATAATCAAAAGTTCCAGTACCCTTTTCTAAGATTTAGCCTGGTCTTCAGCCAATTGTTACCGAATGAGTTTTTACTGACTACAGAGTCCTAAAAGAAATCCTTATTTTAGTTTAACGGCACTTGTGTTTCAGCAGTTGCTTTGAAAGAATCTTCAGATAAATACAGAATTAGCTTTAAGGGAGAGACGACAGGAGGTAGAAGTTGGTATATAATCCTCAGGGCCGTATCCATGACTTTCTTTGGGGGGGGGGCTTCGGAACAGGCACGGTCACTTGAATCAGAATCTAAGTCTGAAGGAGAGGAACTAGATTCGAAAGCAAATCCTATTGAAGACAGTGTTAATGATTGTGAACTGTATATTCCGCTATATGATCCAGTGCTTGGTTAATCAAAGTCATCAAAGTGTTACAAACCTCTATTTTAATTGTATTTGGTACTTTTATAAATAAATGAAAAATAGCATGTATATGATATCAGAAACGTGGCTGAATACAGCTATTTAAATATGCAAGTCTGTTAGGGTGACATTTCTTAGATTTAAATGTAGAAAAAAAGACTAATATGATTTTACTCCCAAAAAATGCTTTTTTTTGACAAAATTGATGCCCAAAATCAGACACTATCCAATTGCTCGGGTGTTACCCTAGGCGCAAGATTACCAAAGGGATAAACTAGAGAGTTAATTAAATTGATGAAACTCTAGATGAAGGGGCATTACCTATTTTAAGCCCAGGAGAATCAGAATAATTAAGAAATTTCATTAAAAGCTGTAAGTGATGCTTAAAAGAAATGCTCAACTAGTCTTGTAGCTAAAGGGCAACTTTGAATTACAAATGTTACCTATATGTACTGTATTCCCTAGGGAGTACAATTATTTTACTTTATTTTACAATTTTACCTTATTTACCAATTTCACTTACCGAGTTCTTATTTTACCGTAATTTGCAACACTGCTCAGGAGGGACATGCGGAACTAATGTCTAAAATAGCGACGAAGACCACATTGCCTTTCCATAACAAACAAATACAACGTAGATACAATAGGGAAAGTTTTTTCAAGACAATGGAAATTATTTATGTAGATATTTCGGCCCTATGTCCAAGGGCCGTCTTCAGCACAATACAATACTATATATATATATATAAAAGAACTTACATCAAATTGTGAGAATTAAAACTGAATATAAAAACACTTATTAAAACATTTTTTTTTTAAATATAGCCCTAGCATCCTTACTTCAGCGAAGTTCAACCAGGACTGGCGAAAACAATGAAATGAAGAAATATAAACTCATTCAAACTAAAGAGAATAAAATGATTAGATGCAATTTCTTAAAGCTAATCTTGCTTGTTTAGCAGCCTGTCTCAAAGGCCTTTTCGTAGTTGGTTCAGTACTATTATAAATTGGTTTGGTAAAATATTTTGTTAGATCATTTTAATTAAATTTGAGTATAAAGAATTTAGTGAGTATTCCCCCAAGTCCTGTTCAAAGAATATTTTTATTTATTTGAGATTAATTTCAATTGATTCTCGAACCACCTGTTTTATTCCCAAATCATTACTAATGAGTGAAGAGTTTTCAAAAAGTATCATGTGGACGGATTATTAAATATATGCCAACCTAGAGCAGAATCAAAGGAGTTGTTGGAACCATTTGAAATTAAGGCCTTGTCTATGTCATTTTTATGCTGTTGTAACCTTTTGTCTAGATTCTGATGGGTCCTGCCGACATAGTATTTTCCGCAATCACAGGGTATTTGATAGACCCCTCTTTGGCGAGTAACTGGGGTCTTATCTTTACCCGAATTTAAGAAATTGATGATTTTAAAATTATTAGTAAAAACTACGTACAGATTATTTTTTGTGCAAATATTTTTTAATTTTGTTGTAATCTTTGGGATATACGGAAGATAGACAATATTTGAGGGCTTATCAATAGCCTCACATTGTGAAGTATCTTCTTCGATTTTACAAGAATGTCTTTTTATTCTACGGCTAATTATTTTATTTACAAAAGGAATGGGGTATCCATTACCAAAAAGAATATCTCTGATAAAATTTATTTCTGCATTTATATATGAATGGGAGCAAATATTTAGGGCACGATCAATGAGGGAAATTACAACTGCTCTTTTAACTTGTGGGGGGTGATTTGAATTAAAGTGAAGATATATATTGTTTTGTGTTGGCTTTCGATATATAGTAAAATCCAGTTCATCAGCATTACGAATAATTAATACATCTAAAAACGGTAGTTTATTTTCAATTTCAACTTCAAGGGTGAACTGCAAATTTCGGTCATAAGTGTTAAGATGATCTAAGAAGCCCCGAAGTTCAGCTTCCCTATAATTCCAAAGTGAAATTACGTCATCCATATAACGACCCCAATAGACATGTTTTAGAAAATAAGAATTCAATGCCCAATTCTCAAGATTCTCGACGTAAATATTTGCTAGTAGCCCGGATAAAGGTGCCCCCATGGGTAATCCATTTTTTTGCTGATAAAAAGAATCGCGAAATTGAAAATACATAGAAAACTGATTACAAATTTTAACAAGAGTCATTAAAACTTCACAATCAATTCCTGTCGCTGAAGTCTCGATCAAGTGGTAATTTTCTTCTATTTTGTTTTTTAATAATTCCTCTGAAATGGTTACATCTATATTTGTATACATGGAAACAATGTCGAAACTACTAACTATTGTGTTTTCTGAAATACTTGTGTTGCTAAGTTTTTTAATCAAATCTGCCGAGTTATGAATATAGGAATTTTGAGAATACAATAAAGGTTTGAAAGCTGCACAAAGCCATTTTCCAATATTATTGTTTGATATGTAATTGTGTCATTTAAATGCGAAAAAATTTTGTTGTCATAGTCTGTTGTATTCATGACAACAAGTGAATTGCTTTTGTCTGCTTTAGTTATTATAATAGAAGGATCTTTTCGGAGATTAGATAGTATTTTTATGTCATGCAAATTTTCCGGTGTGGAATTAGTAGGAGGCTTAAACTTTTTTTGGCTATTATAGAGGATATTTATTAGACCAGATCTAACTTCATCCGGGTTAGAGACAGAAGGATAGTGTTTATGCAAAGCGGACTCTAGAGAGGAAACTATATCTGCCACAGGAACCTGTTTCGGTAGAAAAGAAAATTTTGGACCTTTTTCTAGTGTTTCGATTTCCTGGGGTTCCAATGTTTTAGAAGAGAGGCTAACGATAGCAGGCCCAGGAGTGAATCTTGGAGAATAAATACGGTTTCTCATCGAAGATTCATTTCGTAAGCCTTCTAATTTTTTATAGAGGCGTTCCTTGGACAAGCGAAAATCGTGGCTAAACAAATTCCTTTCTAATCTAACAACTTGAGCAAAATCAACGGTGGACAGGTTTTCCAGCAAAAAAGTTTCCAACGATTTTCTCTCTGAAGAAATAATATGTCGTTTCTGTTTTTTGTCCTTAATAATATGGACTAGGGTTTTTAACTGTAGTGTATGGGCAAATTGCGCTTCTTTTCGGGTATTTAAATGTATTTATATCTTAAAGACTTGGGAATAAGGTTTTCCTTTCTACAGGATTCTAAAAAGCTTTCTCTATTGTTTCTACGTTGTATTTGTTTTTTAACTAATGTCTAAGGTAATCTCCAGAAATAGTTGGGTTAGGGGGCTGGTTAGACACTTTCAAAGGATATTTACGAGGTCCATCAAAATTTTTCTTATCAATGGATATAGGACCTAACACTATTTAACTCCTAAGTCTAAGCCAAACCCACTATGAGCCTCTCTTCCCACCTTAACTGCAGCAGTATTATTCTCGCACATTGCACTCATCATTTTATTGTAACGACCCAACTTATAGGATATGACCTACACTGAAAATTTTCTATCGGCTGAATAGCTGAGATGCCTGTTCATAATCCATAAACCTGAAAAACAAAGGGTTCTGGTGTTAAAGAAAATTGTCAAATATTAATCTAAGGGGGAAGATTTGGTCGACGCATCCTCTCCTCTTCCTAGAACACCATTGTTCTTCTTTTATAATTTTATCTAAAGCATCTTTTACTCTAATAAATACCTTCATTTTGCCACACTCAATCTTCTCATTTTTCTTATAAAGATGTTCAATTAAAGTTTTCTTAAAATCACCAAGTGCTCCCTTTTTTCAAAAATCGTATTCTTGACCTTCAGTAATTTATCTCAAATTTTGCGACCATTATATCAAAAACTTATTTACCACAGTGTCAGTACCTAAGACTTGATCATTTTTCAATCTTTTTAGTATTGTCTCTAACGCTTCTTCACAAAATAAATCTTACTTCACTTTCAATTTCCCAAAAAACAATATTTCAGTTTTTTCTATATTATTGCCTACAGCTCAACCACGGTTAACAAATTCACCCAATGTTCTGCCCATCTCTCATTAGCGTGTTTTTTTTTTAGTTTGTTTGTTATAAGATGAAACTTTTCTTACGTTTTAATTCAACTGACTTGATTTTTTTTATTGTCTTGAACGTTGAAACAGCCACCATGCTAACCCTTCTAAGACTGAGATTAATTATCAGTTTACTAAAAAGCAAGATACAAAGTCTGTTTCCCCTTTCACAAGATGCTCTGATTGAACGGTTCAAAAAAAAAAGAAAAGCCCATCTCCATTCGGCCTATTCTGCCGACTTGCTTGTATGGCGATTATGCAACGCTTATGGTCTCCAATCTACGAGCTGTCAAAACGAACCGGTAAACAAATCTCCATTGAAACCAAAGCTGCACAAGATGTTGTAGAAATGCAGAATCGCCAATTGGAAACGCGCTTTAACATACTGGTGACCTGTTACAAAAAACCATTTTTTCGTTAAAAAAAAAACAAACTTAATAGCTTGTAGGATACAACGCTATAAAATAGTACTTAAAAAACCATAGTTGAAGGGTAAGAGTAGAAAGTGATGACAGTCATTTGGTTGGTTCCTTCAAGTTAAGGTAAAAAGTTTGCATAAGACTTAGCGGTTAAACTAGGTAGAAGAAAAGTTGTGTATTGGACAGTCATGATGTGTAATGTAGTTTGAAATAAGTTTTAAAAGATTATACTCTGCCTTCTGAATCCCCAAGACAATTATTGATAATGAACACTAGTGATTATTTAGGAGAAATTTAATATGCGAACTAATTTGATAATTATAACCCAAGTCACTGTAATAGTGTTGTCCGTCTAGTGCGGCGACGTCGATGTCGCGCAGACCAAAAATCTTCGACAAATCTATGGTCTTCACTGGACTGACTTTGATACCAACTAGAGTCTCCTGTCACGTGCTTCGCAAGCTCCTTTCTCGCCGCAGCTTGTCAGGCACACTGTTCACTGGTACGGCCGCCTCCTTCGTCCGCCAAATGACGCAAAAGCACGGGTTGTTTTACTTTAACTCCCCCTGCACGGATGGAAGCGTTCCAGAGGACGCCCACCTACTAGGTGGAAAGAAAAGCCTACTAAGTCCTTGTCCAAACCCACATCCAACTGGAACGAGTCACGAGCCTGGCAAGCAATAGGTCAACCTGAAGGTGCTTGGTCTCATCGTTTTCTGCGCCGTCCTGGGAAGAGCCGTAAGTCAAGTTAAGTCGCTTCCTATGGTAGGGGTGCCCTTAGAAACTTGGGATGGGTCATCTGATCGGGAACTGAAAGTTCTAGGGTCCTTTCTAAAGGCCACAAGGGATTCACAAACGACCAGCACCCTTGCCAGTTTTGCCCCTGGGCAATCCTGAGGCATCGGATGAAAATTTCCAGAAAGACATCTTGCTCATACTAATCGATAGATATGCCTCCAGAAGCAGGATCCACGCAGCCCCCGAATAAGGGTGCTAATTTGTGCAAATCGCCTGTTGTTAATGAATAGGCAAGCCTAGATGATAGAAAAAACGTAGACATGTCTGATTTTGGCCTTCCGATTGACTTGAACCTTCCAAGAATTGTTCCCTGGTATAAGAAGACTATGAATTTATATTCAGAGGGACAGAGCAGTAGGGAGTAAAAAAGTGTCAACTGAATCAGTTTCAAAGTCGCATCCGTATATCGCTGGAATATGCGACCCTAATGTACAAACAAACTTAGGTTGGCCCAAAAATTGTTTTGATCGAATTGAAACTTATGTTCGTAAGTCGTTACGCCAAGAAGAACGGAGTGTAAAATAATTTAAAATATTGGATTTCGTAAAAACGGGCACGAAGAAGGACCAAAATCTCTTTTTCCAGAAGGCTTGAAAACAATACCTGTAGGTACCTAGGCCAGGGACTTAATTCACAGCATATTATTGCAAATATAATTTACTACATTTAATTAGATTGGTTGCTCAAAATATAGTCAAATAATATACAGGATAAAAAAGATAAAAGATCTTCCATAGCCATTGCTGGCGCATACGACATCGAAACTACGTTTCAGTTGCTGGATCTTTTTTACAGGGACAGGTAGCAACCTTGTCGCCCAACTTAGTTACAAGATTCAAGATTTTATTTAAACTTCTGTACAACACACACAATATATAAAAAATATATATTGAAGGGACGATCCCTGGAACCTCCATTGCCAAGCAGAGTATCAACCCACTGTGCTACCACAAGGTATAGTAATATATAAGGGAAAAGAATTGCTGAGAGTTTGATTCGGCGCGATTCATTTATTTATGAGGGGTGTTGGTAAAGTGAAGCAATGTGCCTTCAGGAATAAGGGGTGTTGTTAGAGTGAAGCAATGTGCCTTCAGGAATGAGGAGTGTTGGTAAAGTGAAGCAATTTGCCTTCTGGAATGAGGGGTGTTTATAAAGTGAAGCAATGGGCCTTCAGGAATGAGACAAGTAAGTATTTAGGATTGTTTCAAAGCAGATCTCGTTTTCGGAATTTGTATAGCTTCCTTCAAATGTGAACCTGTGCTTTAGCTTTACCTTTTTTCTAGCTGATTTTGTCCTATATCGCAAATTTACCAGCCCTGGGTTCATTCCAATAATTCTAGATTAGGGCTTTTGCTGATCTTGGGATGAAGTTGAGTTAGGTAACGGAAAAAGTTGAATTAGGTGAGGAATGGAGTCAAATTGTTAATGACTTCCTGCGATGGTATTTTGAACTATCTTCGTCCATTCCTTCAACTTGCAAAGGACACTGACCTTTGCTGACGTTTTGCAATCTCTGTCCTATAAACGTCAACCTTGAGAAATAGATCTAACACTCAAATAAAGCACAAGAAAAGTGATTTAATTCTCATGGTTCAACTGAATTCTGACTATAAGGTTTTATAAATATGTTAATCTATTTTTTAAAATGAGGAAAAGCCCTTGATATGGCTAATAAAACCAAACTGCTAAACCCTATGGCCAGGGGCAAATCTATAGCATCTTATTGGCAGGGGGGCAAGAGGGGTCCATATCCTGATAGTCAAGGGGCATGGGCTATATAATAATTTTTTCTGCAAATTATTAGGGCGCAATAGCCCCTCTTGCCCCCCCCCCAAAAGTCGCCCCTGCCTATGGCTACTGTACCGATAATTTCTTCTGAAATAATAGGAATTACATCATCAAAAACTAGAGCCAATGAAAAAGTGCTTGAAAAGCCAAAATCAAGGAAAACATTTTGTCAAAATTGAGATGGCTCATGAATGACAAATTTGATAGCCTAGCCGACGTGTCATGCATGCAATCTTCTAACCCTTAGAAACAAGAAAAGGGTAGAGATAATAGCTCGATAGCATTGTCCCAAGATATATTTAAAGCCATGAAAACGTTCCTGAAGCTTTCATTACTTAACAACTTTTCATTATAGGCTAGGCATAGCAAGAAGGTTCTCAACTAGGCAAGAACTTTACTTTAATTCAGTTCTATAACACAAAGTTTGTCCAACTTCATGAAAGGTACACCTTAAAAACTTGTTACTTTTTTATGAGTCAGACAAAAAAATTCAGGGGGGAGGAGGGTCCAAACTTGATAGCCATTCTCCCCCTTAATAAAGTTTTGTATAGTCCATACGCCTAATATGGGCTCAATTGCTGAAATTTTCATTCCACGTCCAAGTTTATGTGGAAAAAGGGATATTTTGTTCGGCGGGAGGGGGGTTTACCGAAAAAAACTTACGAAACTCATCAAAAATTTGTTTATATGCATTTTATGAGTCACACGAAGAAATTGAGGGGTAGGATTAAACCCTGCAGCCCTCCTCCTCTGGATACGGCCTTGTACATTGCATAGACCTACGCCTAATATGGACACAATTCCTGAAATTTTCGTACACCTAATAGCCTATAACATGTAGCTTGCTCTCAAAGATAGCAATGCACATGATATGAAATTTGACCTAACTTCAAGGCCATTCAATGGAATAAAACCTTACCAAGTTCTAAAAGAACAGGTCGAAAATCCTTTTATGCAATCATGTACTTTTGAGTCAGCAAAGAACTGAACACTAAGCTCAAAATACAAAACTTGTCATCCATTAACCACATTGCATGCCAATGGCGGTTGCTTACGCTACACCCAAAAATACGATACAATGACACAAGTGGTTAACTATTTACTATTCATGCGAAATGGCATCTTGACTTAACCATCTAATAAATCTAGTAAAAAATAATAACAATAAATAAATAACTAATTACAGGTAATGCGAGGTGGGTTTTCTTGCTTGCAGAAGCATTTGAAAGTAGCAGCTTTAATTTACAAATTTAACTTCACTTTTATATTTCAAGAACTTGTGCAATTAAATAGCTTTTAAAAGTTATAAGAACTACAAAATTAAATTTTCAATTTTTGTGCTTACACTGTGTTATATGTTTGTCTACATATTTGCTTTTGAATAAGTGCAACCGAGATAATGTTGCTAATGGCGTAGCAATAAAAACAAGAAGTAAGAGCTCATATGGCACTTGTGACGAGGCAAGAAGAGCTAAGAGCCAAGAGCTCATATGGTATGAGCTCTAACAAAATTCTAAGAATCAATAGATTGATTTAAAAGGAAAATCAGAGGCTTAATGCCGGTCAGGATTTAAAATAAGACCTCTGAGTCACGATGTCCTTCTAAACATCAAAATTCATTAAGATCCGATCACCCACTCGCAAGTTATAAATACCTATTTTTTTCTAATTTTTCCTCTCCCTTTAGCCCCCGAGATGGTCGAATCTGGGAAAACGACTTTATCAAGTCAATTTGTGCAGCTCCCTGACACGCCTACCAATTTTCATCGTCCTAGCACGTCCAGAAGCACCAAACTCGCCAAATCACTGAACCCCTCCCCCCAACTCCCCCAAAGAGAGCGAATCCGGTACGGTTACGTCAATCACGTATCAAGGACATTTGCTTATTCTATCCACCAAGCTTCATCCCGATTCCTCCACTCCAAGTGTTTTCCAAGATTTCCCCCTCCAACTCCCCCCAATATCAAAGATCTGGTCGGGATTTGAAATAAGAGGTCTGAGACATGAATTCCTTCTAAATATCAAATTTCATTAAGATCCGATCACCTATTCGTAAGACAAAAAATGCCCCAATTTTCACGTTTTCCAAGAATTCCGGTTTCCCCTCCAACTCCCCCAACTGTTACAGGATCTGGCCGGAATTTAAAATTAGAGCTTTAAAGCACAAGGTCCATCTAAATATCAAATTTCATTAAGATCTGGTCACCCTTTCGTAAGTTACAAATACCTCAATTTTCCAAATTATCCCCCCCCCAACTCCACCAAAGAGAGCAGATCCGGTCCGGTTATGTCAGTCACGTATCTTAGACAGGTTTTTATTCTTCCCATCCAGTTTCATCCTAATCTCTCCGCTTTAAGTATTTTCTAAGATTTCCAGTCACCCCCACTAACTACACCACCCCCCCCCCAATGACGCTGGATCCGGTTGAGATTTAAAATAAGAGGTCTGAGTTACGGGGTCCTTCTAAATATGAAGTTCCATGAAGATCCGATCACTCCTTCGTAAGTTAAAAATACGTCATTTTTTCAATTTTTTCAGAATTACCCCCCCCCCAATAGAGCGGATCCATTCAAATTATGTAAATGACGTAGCTAAGACTTCTGCTTATTTTTCCCATCAAGTTTCATCCCGATCCCTCCAATCTAAGTGTTTTCCATGATTTTAGGTCCCCCCCCCCACCCCAAATTCCCCCCGATGTCACCAGATCCAGTCAGGATTAGAATAAGAGCTTTGAGACACGATATCCATCTAAATATCAAATTTCATTGAGATCCGATCACCCGTTCGTAAGTTAAAAATACCTCATCTTTTCTAATTTGTCAGAATTAACCCCCCTCCCAACAACCCCAAAGAGAACAGATCCGTTCCGATTATGTCAATCATGTATCTAGGATTTCTGCTTATATTTTCCCACCAAGTTTCATCCCGATCCCTTTACTCTAAGTGTTTTCCAAGATTTTAGGTTTCCCCCTCCCAACTCCCCCCCCCCAATGTCACCAGATCCGGTCGGGATCTTAAATAACAGCTCTAAGACACTATATCCTTCCAAACATCAAATTTCATTAAGATCTGATCAAACGTTCGTAAGTTAAAAATACTTAAGTTAAAAAGACAGTCTAAAGCCTCCCACAATCTTAGGCGCAAATAACGTTTAAACCACACTAAACTACGAACTTGACTAGAATACGGAATGCACCTTGAAGTTCATTTAGAGAGGGGGGGGGGGTAAAAACACGAGAAACTGGAGAATCATATAAAATATATACATACAAATACGTGTTTAATTTTAAAAATCACATGTTTCAAAGGATGTCAGGCTCGAAGGCATAGTTAGTATACCCAGACATAAAAGATTGTGGCCAATTTCCTCGTTAAGTTTACTGTGCGTTGAAAAAATACCTGTTCAATCAAATTTAAAAGTAACCTTAAATTGACTTTGTACGAATGAAGAAGGGGTGTCGATTATAGGCTAGGGTGCCTCTAATCGACTTTTAGGTGTTTTCTTAAAAAAAAACAAAAAACCAAAAGTACCCCCATATAATTTTAACATTATAGATTTTCTTCGTATCTTCATTAAAAAAAACAAACAAATAATGCAAGAGCCTGTAATGAAAGGTGTAATACGTTTTTGGTGAAGTTTGAGAACTATGAAGTGAAAAAAAAAATCCAATATGATACTTTGGTAAACCCAAATAATCGATCAAATGCACATAATTCCATGTTTTCAATTAAAATATAATTGAAAACAGTTTTTTAGACAAGAAATTATTACAATCGAATTCCAAACGTCTCGTTTTTTGTTATTAATTAAAAAAAAATTAAATAAAGAGTTTTTTCAACTGAAAGCAAAGAGCAACATTAAAACCCAGAACGAACAGAAATTATTCTGTAAATACATTCGAACCTCCCGTAAAATTCCCTATGAGAGATTTCATCCTCGCAGAAAATTCCCTACTCCTCCCCCGCACAATTTCTTGTAGATGATTGAGCCTGAAAAGTTCTTCTTGGCATACTTTTATTTGAAAAATATTTTTAATTTCCAATCGCTTTTCGATCACTCGGGAAATCCCCCCCTTCCTTCTGTGTGAACTTTGGATTTCCCATAGATCCGACCCGCTGAAAATTTCCCCCGACAATTTCCCGAGAACATCTCCACATGCAAAATTGATCTGGCAAAGAGTTGACAAATAAAAAGAATTTCGCCTAGAGATTCTGTCAAATCCCCCCAGCATAAAATTCCCCTGGAAAGTTTCACCCTAGAAATCTCCCTCCCAACGAAAATTCTCCCCTTATAAACCCACCCCCCCCCCCCAACTCAAAAAATGTCGGTATAACTCCCAATAAGAAATACTATACGGAAACAATGAGCAAATTTTATAATTGTTTAGGCAATGTAAAAAATCACTAAAAATAGTGATTAATCAGTAAGGATGGAAAACTTGGAGTGAAAAGTTCAGAAACTATTCTTAATTTTAGGCACCACCACTTCGTGAATCCACCGCTCCTTATCCAAGAATGTCTAATCTATTGTTTAGTTATGAATATGTTATGTATTTCAGCGACTACAAAATGTTCCATATTTCAGTTTACTGTTTCCTGTAAATGATTAGTGGAAGTCCAAAATAAAAAACTGTGTGCAAAGAATGGAAAACCTTTAATATTTACGGAAACCTTTTGTTGGTATTCAGCTATTTAGGTATAATTGAGATGTTTCATACGAGCATGTCCTATTTTTTTTAATTAAATTAATCTACTGTAAGTTTTCTTCTGGTGGCTATTACCCTCCCACACATCTCTCCATCCCAATTTCCCCATTCTCCGCATAGGAGGCAAGATAACCAAATGATTTTACCCAAATTTGCCCTGGCTCAGTTCCAGAATAGAATATTTCGGAATGCCTTGCAACATCAGTCTCAGTAATTTTCCAATAAAAATTGGGAGCCATGATGATAAATATATGACGCATAGGCCTACTTTGTTTCGATGTGGAACGCTCGCATAAAGGTTATAGGCTCATGTTTGTAATTAGAGACTTGAAAACCCTCGGGTAGCAAGTTTTGTGAATATCTAATGCTATTTTTGAAATATACACTTTCTGTGCTTTATTTATATACTCCCGTTTTACAATATCACACAACAATCAGCATGCTTCGTAATAATTCGATACAAAAAGCTGTGGAAATTGGAATGCGTCATGAAAAACGTGGGCTACATGCCCATTTTTGAATGGGCAATGGGCTACATGTTTTGCATTAAGAAACTCGTATTGCAGCTTTAGCCTGATGTTTGTTATTAGCATTTTCAAAAACGCGTAAAATTTGGCATGGTATGAAGGAGTTACAACACAGTAGGATGACCTCAGAAAAATAGAGGCTATTTAATTAGTTTTTCTATAGTTCTAAATCAATTAGCTTCTGTAAAAAAATAATTGATAGCATTTTACGGATGTTCTTAAAAAAAAAAAAAAAAAAATTATTTTACGACACGTAATGGCTGAGATAGTTTTAGACTGATGGATCCTGTAGAAAAAGTGATAAGAGAAGAAAAGTACGGTTTTCGAAATGCCAGAGGATGTGTCAACCAAGTTTTCACTCTTAGGTTAATAGTTTAGAAGTGCCTAAGTTATACAAGACCTTTAGTCCTCAGTTTTATAGATTATGAGCAAGCGTTCGATTTTGTTGATAGACGAGCTTTAGCGAAAGTCTTATCCTAGTGTGGCATACCAGACAAATACATCAAAGTAATTAGTGCTATGTACAAGAATATCACTGCTGGGATTGAGGTAAGAAATGAGGTTAGCAAAACAGGTTTCGTATTAAATCGGGAGTTAAGCAGGGTTTAGTTCTATCCCCCTTTATATAGATCATTTTGATAAACTTTGTCTTAAGGAGCACAGGAAAGGAAATGGAAGAACACGGAATCAAATGGGGAGGAAACACTTTCCAGGGCTTAGACTATGCTACTGATTTAAGCATTCTAGATGAAAGTGTGAGCAAAATAAATGAACTCTTAGAGGTTTTCGAGTTTAGGGTGCTAGAATAGGTTTGAAAATTAATTTTAAGAAGACTAAGTCGCTAAGGCTTGGAATAAGTGAAGATAAAAGTTAATGCTTGGTAACAAACAGATTGATCAGGTAGACACCTTCACTTACCTTGGTAGTATTATTAGTAAGGACTGTGGGAGTAATAAAGATGTTAAAAGTAGAATAGCCAACGCTCTGGGTGTATTTTCGAAGTTGAAAAAAGTTTGGAAGAATAGGAAGATAAGTCTGCAAACCAAAATAGAATATTGGAAGCTACAGTGATGACACTGGTCAAACATGGTTTTGAAGCGTGGGCGCTCCGAAAAGCGAATGATGATTTGCTAGATGTTTTCGAGAGAAATTGCCTACGGATTGTTCTGGGTACCCGATTGACTGACCGTAAATCAAACAGTAGGCTACAAGAAAAGTATGTAACAATCTCCGTTTCTAGGGCTATAGTGAGAGAAAGTTTGAAATGGCTTGGACACGTTCTGCGGATGAGGGATGACAGATTGCCGAAGATTGTCCTTTTCGGCCAACCACCAAGGGCTAAATGGAATGTAAGTAGTCCACGGCTGGGATGGGAGGAAGTCATAAATAAATATTTAAGGGAAACAAGAACTTCCTGGGAGGGTGTAAAGAGGGAGGTTTTGAAGATATCGGGATTGAGGAGGAGCGTACATATTTTTGCTCACCTCAAATAGCTTGGTGCTTCGATAAGTTGTTAGTAGTAGTAGAAGTAGAAGTAGTAATGACAGACATTGAAACAGTAGTATGGGACGTTTCTTTGCTACTTAAGAATTGCCCTATGATTCTAAATTCTTTTTCGAATAAGCTCTCTCTATTTACTCTACAATGCGACCCCTTGCCAGGGTTGCCAACAGGTCAAAAGTTCACCATAATCTGCAGTGAACAAAATCGCTAAATGAGCACTAAAATCACTTTGATTATATCACAGTGATTTTATTCCTTTTTTAAAGTTATGCAAGGGGTCTAGTTTACAATTATCTAGGTCTTTCGAAAAAGCTTAGGCATTTTTAAGGGAACATGAGGTGAGGTGTTTCAAATGCAGTTAAGAATACATGTTTGTTGATGAGGATGGTACTATGGTCGAATAATATTCTCGTCTAACGTGGAAGACGGGGATAATCGAAGAACATGGAACTAACTACGACGGTATGCAATGGCTAGCTTTAGCCTTTTGGTGAAATGCTAGGTTTATACAGGGGCAATCATAAGCTAAAATGTTTGGGGGTTGCGTACTGTGAATTTTAACAACTTTCTGGTTATTTCTACCGACTGCTTTTATTTAAACAGTATTTAATATAAAGTGTATTTGTTCCAAACCTTTTGACAAGGGGAAGAAGTACTTACTGTATAGTTTTACCTTAAGAAGCATTTGCGCAACTAGTTTGCCACTTAACGAGGGTGCTTCCAGCAGGATTCACAAGTTAGGACGGTTTAGTGGTATTGAATAATAAACACTGATTTTATTCTACTAAATTAGGTAAGCTGAGTTTAACTTATAGTGCAGTTTGTTATTCATGGTTGCTGCAATAGCTGCAACCTAGTAAAGAACCGGTCACATCCAGTAATAGCAATAAGTTTTAAAGTACATTACAACAAACATTCTTTCAGTAGGAAAAAATTTTCACTTAAAGGTAATTCAGAACAGATAATTATTTAAATTTAACTAAAAATAAAAGTTTGTTATGGAAACAAATTTTCAGGGATTTTGAGGAGCTTGAAACCCTTCTAAAATGGTGGAAGACCAAAATTAAAAACATACCATTAAGATTGCCATTGTTCACAGATGGCGAATTACAGTGCCCTACCATAAACAAAAAATGAAGCCACTGTTTCGCATGGGTGTTACTGATGTGTCCTTTTTTCCCCTCCAGGGCCGATTGCATTGATCCAGTTGTTGCAGATGAAATATCTGGTGCCATTTGTAAGTAAGAAAAGAGATAACGCCACAGCAAAGTGTGTTTTCTATCAGAAAACATCATTCTTGATCAAAGAAGAACTGAGGTATCAAAGAAGAATGTCAGGGGTATTCAAACTTGAGTACTCAGTCTGCAAGCAAGAAAGCACATACTGCTATAAAAAATGCAATGAGCTTATGCCTTCATTCATATGACTTTTTACTTTCATGCTTACTGCGTCTGCTTTTGGTAGCAACTGGATGAAAAGTAGGCTAGAATAATGTCAGGGGTATAGCTTTTCACGAGACATCGTAAATACTCTCTTTTGACAAAATTAAATGCAAAGATTGTCTTTTTATGTGGTTAAACATCCCCAATAGCACACTCTACATGTTCTCGTGTATACCCTCATATGTTCCTGAGATGTTGTAGAGCTGCCCTTTTGACAATCTGGATACATACAATACCTTTTTATTTAGTTTTACATTCTTCTCAACTTTTCCTGAAAGTTTCAATTTAATGCCCTATTCTGTTGCTGAGATGTTGCAACTATGCCATTCTGACAACCTGAATGCACATAAACTCTCTGGACTTAGTTAAATTTTCAGCTTAATAGCCTTAGACATTTCTAAATATTGCCGATACGCTTCTTTGATAACCTCCATGCATCGAATGCATTTTGATTTAGTATTATATTACCCTCGATTTTTCTGAAAGTTTCGATTAAGTGCCCTTTTATGTGCCTATGATAATGCATGTATGCTTCTTTAACAACCTATGTGCTGACTAAATTCTTTTGATGTAGTTCAATAGTAGCAGTAAAAGCGGCAGTAGTAGTAATAGAAGTAGCCATTAGAATTCCAACTTAATACCCTCATCAATTCCTTGGATATTTCTGGTACGCCCTTTTGACAATCTGCATATAAAGTATGTTTTGATTCAGTTCAATATCCCCCTCATCGTCCCCTTTAAGTTACACGTTAATATCCTTAGCCTTTTTCGTGACCCAGAATCAAGCATGCCATCTTTGCAGGTATCAGAATCTATACGTAGACAATGGCCAACATGCCTAACTTACACTATGATGGGCATTTCATCTCCGCCGGGTTATTTTTTGAAGCTAGCAACAATTTTAAACATAACGGCTATCTCAAAATTGTTATCAGATGTCTTAGGGGGGAGGGAAGCAAAAAGCGGCGTTGGAGGGGTCTGTTATCCTCACTTCACTTTTGACTCTTTTAAAAGGTACTAGAACTTTCGGTTACCGATCGAATGACTCCCAACCTATTATGGGCTCGATACGTTCGCCCCTGAGAAAAAAAACACGTAGAGCCAACTTTCCTTCTTACTTAGGAAGCGCTATGGCACTGCCTATGTTTTATATGCAATTTTACATATTTAAATGTTTCCAGTCGCAGACCGAAGTACTTACAGTCACAGTCGCAAAGTAGTTGCAGTCACGGTCACTGTCAAAAGTAGTGGAGTTAAAATTAGTTACATCCATGAGTGTTCGCAGTTGGAAGTAGCCACAGTTAAAGGATGTCGTAAGTCGTTGCAGTCATAGTCGCAGTCTCAAATAATCTTAGTCATAGTCATAAGTAGCTGCAGTAGCAGTAGTAGCATAAGTAGTAGTCGCAGTTATAGCAGTAGTAGTAGTAAGAGTAGTATTAGTAGCTCTGAAAGTTTCAACTTAATACCCTCCACCATTACTGAGATGTAGCTGATACACCCTTTTGACAACCTTCCTGCACCTAGTGCCTTTTGATATAGTTTTACACACCACTCAAATTTTTCTCGATTTTTTCAACTTAACACGTTATTCTGTGCCTGAGATATTGCATATAAGTAATACAGAGGGCAGAAATACAGAGGCATTCAAAAAGACTCAGATATGTAATTTTACACTTTTCTTTTTCATCAAGATCACGCTCCTTTTCTAAAATTATGCAAATTTGGTAATCCGTAATCCCAAAACTTTTGACATAAAAGTTTAATATCACTTAATGTTACATAATTATAATCAACACGAACAGTCAATTCTTTTGATTCATAGATTGTTATTGTAATCATTTTGTAAGTTTTTGGTATTATTGGCAGTGTTATTTCTTTGCGCAACATGCATTACCACGAACGGTTCGATTAGTGATCATAAGGCTACAGCGGTTTGTGGTCTAAGTTAACCTATGAAAATTAGACAGCATGTACTGAGCAGAATTTCTGTCGTGTTTGCAAATAACACCGGTGGGTTGTGGTATTTTAGCTTAGCCAATCAAAGTACAGTTTATCTTTTCCCTCAATATTTGCACGGTACATATATATTCAAGGAATACAAAGGAACTGTCCCATTTGTAAATTCGGTAGTCTGTAATTGAAGGAATTAATTAACAATTTTCTTCTCAAAGATCGAGAATACTGCAGAAACTTTATAGTCATCAACATAAAGGCATTTTACACCACTTCAAGATCGAGGGATGAATTTACATACCTTCTTCTCCATTTCCTCTATCACGGCGTTTCCAAACGAGTTAAAACACTAGGTAGCTTACTGCACGAATCCTGTTTCTTTGGTCATCTAGTCCGCATACTAGCAGAAAAAATCACCAGATTTTTTTTGAATTTGATCCGTCAACACAATGCTGGAAGCAGTATCATGGAAGACCCTAAATTTAGCCAATTCAAGTTATACTCGTTTTAAGATTTATTTATTCATTTATATTAGTAGCTGTGATATGTTTACTTAGTATGGTTGTTTATTTGATTTCTATTCGTTTTGGGTTTGATTTATTCTTTAATAGTAAAAGTTTTTTCTTCGTTTTAAGCTTGATTTGCATATTCAATTTAAGTTTTACTGGTTTTAAGATTTATTTATTCATTTATATGGTACTTGTTGTATGTTTGTTTCTTTAATTTCTGTTCGTCTGAGGTTTAATTTATTCTGAATAGTAATTTCTGGTCGTTTTGAGTTGAAATTATTACAGATTTTAATTTTGGCTGATGTTATTTTTTTTTTAATTAATTCTACAAAAGACATAACGCAAGATTTTCGAAAACTGCCAAAATTGAGGCTTAAATTTCATATTGCAATTTATCCCATAAACGTCAAAAATCTAAAATTAGAGCTTAGATGCAAGCTATTAATTATTTATGATTTTGAACGATGGGGAATTATATTCTTTGTACATTATAGGTAAGATGTAGCTACCAGCTTTAAAAATAACACCAAATTGGCTGTCATAATTTATTTTTCGTCTTTTGGCTAGGCAATTGTTAATGCAATCAACGAAAAATAATAAACAAATGCAAAAAACTTAGTTTGGCTTGGCATTAGGACCTTCATTTGTTTATTCCGATTCCCCAGCAGGCGGTTTAAATGACCGCTTTAGCCATCGATCCATAATATTTACATACAACAAAATGCCTTGAAAGCTCATTTAAATACCAGTAAAGTGCAAATTATGTTCTAGTCTTGAGAGGGCATGGGGTTGTCAGCCCTACTCATGTAAATTTCAGCTCGTTTTGAGCTTGATTCGGTTATTTATTATAATCTCTGTTCGTTTTCGGTTCGTCATGGGAGGGAAAGTTTGTGGGGAAGCTTTCCAGGAGAAATTGTTGCAAGAGTAGGGGGGATTCCCTGACATTATTTGAAAGACCGTAACAAATTGAACAAAAAATTCAACTTGAGGTAAGGAGCAACATTAAAACTTAAAACAAATACAAATTATTCCGTATATGGGAGGGGCTGTCCCCCAGACAAAAATTAAATAAAAATATCATGGTAGTGTCGTTATCATGTGGTGTATCATGGATTTCCTGACATTATTTGAAAAACGATCAGAAATTCAATAAAAAAGAAGTTTAAATAAAAACAAATATAGAGCAAAAATACGAGCAGAAATTATTCCGTTACATAAAAGGAGCTGTCCTCTCCACAATACATCGCTCTTTACACTAAAGCTTTTTATTACTTTAAAAAGCAGAGTTACACAGAATCAAACTTTAACATAAAGAGGGGAGTATTTTGGAGGGGACATACCCTTTCATATAACGGAATAATTTCTGCTCGTTTTAAGTTTTAATGTTGCTCATTACTTTCACTTGAAAACTTGTTGTTTTATTTAATTATAGTAAACAACATACTTTAAATTATAGTAAAGAGCCAACTCTGAATTATAGTAAAGAGCGAACTTTAAGTTACGGCAAGGAACAAAATCTAAATCGTAGGCAGCAAAACTTGTCTGCCTAAGTAAAGAACGATGTTGGCACAATGTATCATTTTTTTTTTCTGACTATTTTTGTTGTTGTTGCTATGGGATGTATTCGACTTTTTCTAGGTTGGAGCTAACGCAGCAAACACGATTTTGCTTTTGCTCTTTTGATTCATTCATCAGCTTGTACACTGTCGTAAAACGTTATATATACTAAAAACTTCCTCTCCAGCTATCCTCCAGGAAACATTTTTGCTTTAATTACGTTGTTATTTAGTTCAATAGCAAGAAGACGTTTTCCTTGCGTGTACCCCCTGAAATATATAAACTATCTAGTAGCGTAATTCTAATGTTATTCTTTAGAACGATAGTCTGCAGGGCATGACGCCATTATATACTGATAGTCTAACGTCATTACATCATAAATCATGATATTGGTTTAACTTTTTATGTCATTGCCATATGGCTATAACCTACGGTTACGACGTCATTCATAATCATGAATACAAAAATGCAGTTTTTCATCAAAAATTGATTTAATTTAAATATTGTTTGGGTAAGCTAAACTGATTTGACCCAAACTGATTTCACCGGCAGAGCCGATTGTAACTAATTTCCGTCACTGGCAGCCAATGAAAACGCTTCTGTTTCAGGATGCTGCTTGCGTGCATGTTTTCGCACATGGTAAAGTTAATTAGTCAATTCAAGTAGGATCTTATCCAGTTTTTTTCTAGTTCTTATCCAATTTTGATTTTTATCCCCTTACTTGACCAAATATTATTATGAATTTGTTGAAATATGTGTGAATAGGGAGAAGGGAGGGTCATTGAACCTAGGCCTTAGCTTTAGAATTAGTTGTTTTCTTCTGGTCGGATTTAAATTTTAATAGGATGTAGTCTTTAGTCTAGGAACACAGAAAAGTCCTAAAGAAAATTGAAAATCGAAGAAAAATTGAGAAGAAACAAAAGTTTTATGGTCTCAAAACTGTTTGCTGAGATCAATGTTCTAAAACCTCAGGTGGTTATCTATTTCCGTGCTACTGCGATGTTCCAGTGCTGGGAGAAAAAAAGAAAGAAAAAGAAGACACGTTCCGGTGTCAAACACTTCTATGTAATTTCCAAGAACTTGCTTCGTAATTACTTTTAGCGTTGAAATGAAAATAAATAAATTATATCATGAACGAACTAATTTTATATTTGAATGAATTTTTTTCACTTGGTAGTTTTTTTTCAAAATTCTTTTTTTCCAATTGCAAAGGTCACTAGGAAGGGGATTATTTCCACATCATTTTAAGGGTTTTCTATCACGGAGATTTCAGAGGTAGATTTCATTTTGGTGTTTTGCATTTTGGTACCATAAGACATTTTATGATGGTTTTGTCATGGCAAAATTGTAAAATTCGCATAAATGTGAATGATAGCTTCCACATCATAGGCTGCGCAATAGCACTGCCAAAGTAAAGAGCAATGTGGGTACAGCTTATTATTATTATATATATTTTTTTTAGACCTGGGCACTTCGTCCAGAAGGAGTTGTCGAAGAAACTTCAAAAGGGGCTCATTCGATTGGAAACTGAAAGTTCTGGTGTGTTTTTAGTAGTCGGAAGTGATTGATGAGAAACCAGCCCCTCCACCCAAGCCCATCATTTCCCCAAACACATCAAATCAAACTTTTGAGATAGCCATTTTGTTCAGCTTAGTTCTAAAGGTCTAGTAATTATGTCTTTGAGAATGACACCCCCCCCCCGCAGAGCCCTCAGGACAATGGTTATAAGTTATGCACTGGCAACAAATAAGGTCTTTATGGAAATTGTGGTCGTATAAACTTCGGAAGTGTCTCACCGGATTGGAAATAAGAAGTTCTAGTGCCCTTATTAAGAGTCAAAAAGATTGGAGGGTAACTAGCCACCCCACACTGAATTTTCTCCAAATGCATCCGATAGAGATTTTGAAATTTCCATTTGTTAAAAAATAGTCCAAAGATAACACAACAAGGTCTTTGGGGTTGATACAAGCCCTCAGAGTCTGGAGGCAGGGGTTGCAAGCTACGCCCAAGAGGCATATAAGGTTTTTATGGAAAGAGTGGCCGTGTCAACTTCAGAGGACTTTCATTTGAATAGAAATGTAACTAGTTCCCTTTCAAGAGTCAAAATTGAGGAGGGGCAACTATCCTTCCCCAAGACACCCTATTTTTCTCAAACGCATCTGATTGAAATTGTGAGATAGACAAATCGTTCACAATAGTTCAAAGAGAATTTAACAATGCCTCTAGGGTGGACACAAACCCCCAGAGCCAAGGGGAAGGGTTTTAAGTTATGCCCCAGGGCATGTAAGGCTTTTATGGAACGAGTACTTGTATAAGCTTTGGGTGGGGCTCATTTGAATGGAAGTCTGAAGTTCTAGTTCCCTTTTTAAGAGTCAAAAGTGAATTGAGGGCAACGAGCCCCCTCCTCCAAGTCTATCATTTTCCAAAACACACCCAATCAACATTTTTAGAAAGCTATTTTGTTTAGTATTGTTGAAAGGTGAAAGGGATGTCAGCCTCCGCAAAGTCCTCAGGGCAAGAATTGTAGGTTAGGCAATTCGTTCATTGTTTACATATTGTATATATTATTGAGAAAGGTATGTATGTTTGAACTTTACTTTCTAAAAAGACGAAGAACATTCAGATAAGCCTTTCAGAGGATTTTAATGGGAGTTCTGAACTAAATCAAAACACGCTATGCGTACAGAAATCGTCAAAAGGGCGTAATTCAGTAAGAAATGAGCATATTAATTTGGATCTTCCAGGAAATGATAAGGGAAATGATCAAAAAGGCAATATTTATGTGCCACCCTTTCTACTACAACCACAACCGCTACTACTGCTAATAATAAATCCATTAATAATAATAATTTATTTGTTACCCGCTTGTTTTGACAATTTAAGCGAATTAAAAACGCTAAGGAAAGAAAAACAAAATAACACAGACAATACAATCAATTTCAGTCTAATCAAAGGGTGGTAAGGACCCAAGCGTTGACAGGCCTCAGCACCTAATCTAGCATAGAGTTTTTCATAAACACAAATATTATCCGTCGCACAAAACTTTCTAATAATCTTCCGATTTCTATAAGAACGCGGCAACTACAATAAATATTTGCAAAAACGAAAATACAGAACTCTTATACCTTGTAAATCTTGATGATTAAAAAACGGGCGCAAACCGGAAAGAAACAATACAGTGTGATTGCATTATGTAGAATAAAGTCTGGATAAAGCCTTTCATGAAAATCTGCCTCGGTTCGGGACAATTTTCACGTATCCAATTTTAAGTTTACTTTTAATATCATTAAGCCCACAAGATCGAAAAGCCGATAAAGATGAACAAATACTAAAATCAAGCCACCAATTTGAAGAAACGAGTTTAACTGAAAAAGAACCACGAGCAAGATCACTACTTTGATATTGAGCATTAAAAACTAAATATTCACATTTTTTAGGATTAAGTTTGAGGCCGATTTCCTCAAAAGACTTAGAAACAAGCTGGGTCGACTTAATTAGGCTAGATTTAGTGCGCCTGATCAAAAGTAAATCATCTGCATATGTAATATACAAAAGATTAGTTAGGCTTAAGAAACATGATGGATTAATACGTGGTAAAACAGAATAAAGACAAGCATTAAAAAAATAAGGGGATAGGACTGCTCCATGCCTAAGACAAGAACGGATAGGTCTTAATATTACCACACTACTCCATTTACAGTGTTTAGGGGAAATTTGAACTAAATCAAAATACACTATTGGCATGTACATTATCAAAAGAGCGTATCTCGACAATTGATTTGGGTATTAAGTTGGAACTTTCAGAGAATGCTTATAGGGGAAGATCATCTGATCAAATGGGAACATGTGCA
Organism: Artemia franciscana; assembly: GCF_032884065.1. Lineage (NCBI taxonomy): Eukaryota > Metazoa > Arthropoda > Branchiopoda > Anostraca > Artemiidae > Artemia > Artemia franciscana. The sequence continues at coordinate 22,641,028 of NC_088882.1, read as the reverse complement.
CGCCTCTACTAATATTACTATCAGTGATACATTTACTACAGCTACTTCAACTACTACTTCTATTGCAACCACTTGAAAGGCTAAGAGCATTAAAATAAAAAATTTCAAGAAGTATAATAATATACAGGTAATCAAAAGGACATATCAGCAATGTCATAGCAATGGTCAACTGCATTAAGCTGCAGGGGAGGGGGCCTAGTTGCCCACCAATTTTTTGGTTACGTAAAAGGCCACTAGAACTTTTATTTCGATTTACGAGCGTTTTTATGAGTAGTGAATGTACATAATTTACAAACTAACTAACGTAACGAACTTCTATATTCGTATATTCTTATTACGTATGAGGTGGCTCGCCCCCTCGTCAGTACCTCGCTCTTTACACTAAAGTTCGAATTTTGTTCCAATTCTCTAAAAATGACCCCAGAATCACAAAGGCCGTTTAATTAGAATAAATAGCTCTTTTGTAATTACTAAAAATACTTTAGAGTAAAGAGCAAGGTATTGAGGAGGGGACAAAATCCCTCATACACGAAATAATTTCTGTTCACTTCAAGTTTTAATTGCTCCTTAGTTTCAATAGAAAAAACTCGTTTTTATGTAATTTCTGAACGTTTTTGAATTAACGCAGATTTTTTGATTTTGGCTCACAGTACATGAATAATTAGAAGAAAATTTACATATTAATTTTATTTTTTTTTGGCTAAATGGTATTCTCAAAGTTTTTATTAGACGATTTTGAGAAAAAAGGGACGAGGGCCTAGATGAGCTCTAATTTTTTGGATTAAGTAAGGGGGCCTAGTTGACCTCCAATTTTTTGGTTACTTAAAAAGGCCACTAGAACTTTTTATTTTATCTACGAACGTTTTTATTAGTAATAAGTATACTTAACTTACAAACTAACTTACATAACGAACTTCTATATTCATATATTTCTTATTATGGATATGAGGGGATTCGCCCTCTCGTCAATACCTCGATCTTTACACTAAAGTTCGAATTTATGGCTTCTAACCCACCCCATTAGCTTGAGAAATCAGGGGACAATGGAGGTCATGTGGTTTATGAGATCTCTGAACCTAAAAATAAATGTTATGCAGACTGAACATTAGTAAACGCCTGATAAGCCAGAAACAAACCACTTTTTGAATGAATCTTTAACTTTTTAAATGCAGGTATAAATAATATTGTTCCTTGTTCCAGATTTTTCCCTTCATCAATAACACCTTCACCAGTGATTATGATGACAATGCTGCCAGTTCGTGGAAGAAGCTGATACTCAGTATTAATCTTGTCTATCTGGAAAATGAAATAAAAGAACATAATAATAAATTTACTTAACTGATAAAATATGATAATTTATACAACACTATTATTTTTATACAATTAATGTAAATTCCTACATTACAATTAATATAAAAATGAACTCATACTTACTACCTTCACTAAATTTAACCCATAAGACTGTTGCTTAACCGCGCCTCAATGAAATATACACAATACTTAATATATAGAAGGGTGTTAGCTTTCATTCCAGTGATTGAGCAAATGAAAAAGAAATAAAAACAAAAGGTTAATACGTGTCACACTTTTATAACTTTTTAAACACATAAGATCAATTTGCTAAGTCTAGATAATCGTATTAAAACAGACAAGACAATAGAGAAATTGAAATTGTTCATGATACGAAATAAAAGCTCGCAAAAAATGATTTCATCCAATACTATCAAAAGCAATGTCTAAGCCAAATCAACTAAAGACTTTTTTGGGCTATCGAAAGAGCCCTGAATCAAATGGTTAAGTAAAAGTCTCCTAGACTTAGATTACCCTGATGATTTGAGTGTCCTAGATGAAGAAGTCCGCAAAATGAATAATTTTTTCGCAGCTTTGAGAGTTCATGGTGCAAAAATAGGTTTAAAAATGAATGTTAAGAAGACTAAGTCGTTAAGACCTAGAATAAGTGAAGGTGAAGAGGTGATGTTCGGCAACGAAAGGATCAATCAAGTGGATAACTTCACTTACCTGGTAGCATTACTAGTAGGGATGGTGAAAGCAGTAAAGATGTTAAAAGTAGAACAGCCAAGTCTTAGGTTGTTTTATCACAGTTAAATTTTTATGAATGAATAGGAAGATCAGCGTGAGAAGTAAAATTAACCAAGTGCGTGAACCAAGACTGAAATATTAGAAGCTAGAGTGATGACAGCACTCAAGTATGGTTCTGAAACGTGGACACTCCGAAAGAAGGAGAAGAATTTGTCAGATGTTTTCCAGAGGAATTGTCTATGCGTTTTTTTGGGTGCCCGTCTGGCTGAATGCATTTCAAACAATAAGTAGTGCAAAAAAATGTAGTTTTATTCAGTTTTCTAGGGCTATAATGACGGATAGGTTGAGATGACTAGGAGACATTATGTGAATGAAGGACAATAGACTACCAAAGTCTGTTCAGACTGGCTAACCATTCAGGGTCAAACAAAAAGCTGGTCGTTCCCAAACGGGGCGGGAGAAGGTTGCAAGGAAAGATGTATCGGAAATTGGAACTTCCTGGCAAGATGCAAAAAGGGAGGCTTATTCGCTTTCTTTTCTTTTTTTTTATTTTAAGTTATTATTATTAAACTCTCTTATTATCTGTGTTTCATTTTTTTTTCTCTGGACATCATGTAGCAACGAAGACGGTTTGGCAAATGTCCTTGCCAAAATCGGCCCTTTAGTCGTCTTGTTGAAAGTTTACCATTTTGGTTTTTGCCTCTCACAATTTTTAACTTTTCATCTGGGACATTGTTTTGCAATCAATTTTCTCGATATCCCATGAGGCGATCTAAAGCTTCTAATTTAAAGATTCAATATACCCCGTTAATTTTCATACTTAGAAAAATAGCACAAGCAGCAAATTTGGCTTATTAAACCTGTCTATTCTACAAATTATCATTCTAGATGGTGTGACCAAAAAAAAATCGATGCTTATTATTGGATGATATCACTGTAGGTAAATTTAGCAAGTATAATTAAACTCAATAATATTTGGCTACCATAGCCTCGGTTGTCCTGTGGTGGCGCAGTGGGTTTGACCTTAGTTTGGTAATACGGGACCCAGAAATCGAATCATGCTGCAGGAATGCACTGCAGGGATCTAAGTAGTCAAGAAGCGTCGTTAATCTGATACAATAGAATAGTATCGGCGCGTATAAAAAGCTCCTCCCTATTTATCATAAATTATTCTGTTTATGAAAGGGGTTGTCCCTTCCTCATCGCCTCCTTCTTTACCCAAAGGTTTTTTAATGTTATAAAAAGTCGAGGGTACAAACCCCCTCATATACATTATAAAAATTAAAAAATATAAAAGTTTGTAACGTAAGCTAATTCTTTAGTTACGTATATTTTTTACTAATAAAAAAATTCGTTAAAAATTAAAATTTATAGTTGCCTTTTTATGTAACCGAAAAATTGCATGGCAATTAGGCCTCCTTCCCCATCCTTTATTTCTCAAAATCGTCTGATCAAAACTAAGAGAAAGCCATTTAGCCAAAAAAGGAATTAATATGCAAATTTCATTTTAATAATTTATGTGTGGAGAGCCAAAATCAAACATGCATTAATTCAAAAACGTTCAGAAATTACATAAAAAAACTAGTTTTTTTAACTGAAAGTAAGGAGCGACATTAAAGCTTAAAACGAACAGAAATTACTCTTTATATGAAATGGGTTGTCCCCTCCGCAATTCCTCGCTCTTTACGCTAAAGTTTGACTCTTTTAAAGTTTGACTTTTTAAAACAATCAAAAGCTTTAGCGTAAAGAGCGAGGGATTGCGGAGGGGACAACCCATTTTATATACGGAGTAATTTCTGTTCGTTTTAAGTTTTAATGTCACTCCTTACTTTCAGTTAAAAAAACTAGTTTTTTTTTTATGTAATTTCTGTATAACCCTATTCCCGAGAGCATTCGGGCGGTTGAGCATTTGAAAATTGAGCTTACTTGGGATTTCTAGAGAATTGAATAGTAAAATTTATTGGCTCCACTGCTGGTAAGACTAATGAGAGCCTTACTTTGTCTTTTTACGAAAAGAAAACAAACAAAAAGAAAACTCTGAGATTTATTACAGAAAATTGAAAATATCCAAGATTGGATGAAACTGCCAACTATTCAAAAAGAGGGTCTCGTTTCATTTGTATGACCTAGGATGAATCCAGGCAATCATTTCACCTCCTAAGTACCATATAGTACCTGACAAAAAGAGGCTTAAAGAAAATCAGTGGCCAAAATTGGCTTCTGTAAATGCAAGAAGTCTTTCAATTTAGAGATATTATGACAAAGAATCACAATTAACCAACCGAAAAAGAAATTAATAAGCATAGAGTTATATAATTGTTTGCTGTCTTTAATTAATTACTTTGCGCTAAAAAAGGCTTATAATCGGTCTTTGCTTTGTTATCTATCTGTCAGTTTTTAAGTTGTTTTGAAGTAAATAAAAACACGGTAATTACTTAATGTAAAAGATACGATCAAAATCATTTTCATCTGATTTATGATTTTTTTTTCAGAAAAGTATCTCGAGCCCATAAAGCAAATTTTTTAAGATACAAAAACTATTCTTTTTTTACTTACTTTTATTCTAGCCAGAGCAAAGTCTGGAACAGGGGGCTTGCAGACTTCAGTAAACAGATCTTCTCTTTCCCATTGGACCAAATATGAACCTTTAGATTTGCTCTCATAATCCAACATTTCACAGAGCACTTCCACATCTTTAAATTTGGGTGTTAATCCAGCTCGTACAACGTTGTCGGAACACGCCATACACTCAATACAATCTAAAAAAAGAAAAGAAAAATTTGATATTCAAACACAAGTATTATTCAGTCTATTGGAATGCGGGGGTCAAAAACAAACCAATGAACGTTAGGGGTACCTGTGACAGTACCCTACGATAAGTAATATAACTAAAAGCTAACGTAAAATCTTTTTTTATAAGCCAAAGTCTTTAGCCTATAATTGCTCAGCCGTACATTGGCGTAAGAGACAAATACTCTGATATTCACTCTGTCTGGAAATATCTTCGACCAAGCTCAAGCAATCAACACTGACAAACTCCATCCTATCTTGGGGTAAGGGAAACTTACTCACGTAATATAAAGAGAAACCCACTTTTAATTCACAGACCAAATAAGGAACGTATGGTTCGATCAATTACTCTTTTTCACGAGGAGACCAAGAGAACACGACCAAAAAGAAAAAATAATAGTCAGGATTGAATAGAGTTTTGGTATTCAATTCACCAAACATCCTTAAAATAAAACATGTCATCTTTCTACTGTAACAAACTATTTAACTTCAAGTGAATTTAGTTGGATCTGAATCAGCCATGGAATTAATTGCTACGAAACATCAGACGATATTTCATTTAGACGGAGTTGCAGGGATTGGAATTAAATCATCTAAAGAATAATTGAAGGCTAAATTAGATAAGAGGTGAAAGGTTATTTATCTGATACCCAAATGGGTATCCTGATACCTAGCAAAACGACTAGCTCATTTTAATTTCTTGAAGCGAAATAGCGAATGATCACTGAATTAGCCTATAGGTATGTTAAGATAATTTAACAAACTACTAAACGATAAAATAAAAATCACCACAAGTAAACAGATGAGCGACTCAATATCTAAAACCTGTTTGGTAGATTCGACCACATGGCTAAATCTTGAATGAATCAAATATAATAAAAGTATTTTTTTCATCTGTTTCCCTTGGTTCAATTTTTTGTTTCCTTTTTATTATTGCTGCGAGGAAATTCGAATTTTTTTTTTGGTTAAAATCATTTACCGATATTCTTCTTGTTCTTAGTCAAAGGTGTGCTTTGTTTTTATTTTTGGAGTTGTCCGAAAGATGATGTAGATATATTAATGTTAGATTTCTTTTATACAGTTGTAATTGTTTTTTTTTTCCTCTTCATATATATTGTTGTGAACAATAAATAGCGACGAAGTCCTTCTGATCAACTTCCCTAAATTAAGGATTCTAGAACAGTTTAAACAAGATTTTAGTTTTAATGATCTTATGATTCTTTTATATTTTCATTTGTCTTGCAGAGGACAGCCCTTGGGTATAGGATCGAAATGTTTATTTGGGGTTAAGATTCCTGTGTCTTAAGAAAAACTCCCTGTTGTTTCTACTCGTTGTTTGTGTTTTTGTGAGCCTTGTTCTTAAATAAAAAAATATTGTCTTCCTCTTCTTCTTGCTTGGTTTAATATGGAGACGCTTTTGCATAATATTGTCACCGGAATTAAATTCTGCGACTAAAATTTGTAAAACTTACCTCCATAAAGGTAGGCATGTGGGACATTCGGGCCAAGAAACATAGCCTCGCCTTCTTTTAGATGAATAAAATTCATAAAATAGATGCAGAAGCAGCCAACATCATCAGGAAAATCCTTATAAATTCTTTTGAATAAGTCAACAAGAATATCATCTTTTTTGGATTCTGAAAGAATAGGATTTAAGAATATCAGCCGATCTGAAAGATTTAAGACATTTATTATTCATAACAAAAATTAAATCCTTGTCAAGGAAATGATAGAAAACTTTAAAGACGATACAAGTTGCAACAAATTCTTCTAAATCCTATTTGATTTAATCCACTTTCGTCAGAGTTTAAAATCAAAAAATTAGATTGACAACTTTAAACATTTAACTACAATTCTGTAGTAATTTCATTACCATTTTCTATACTAATTCCCCAGGGCTATTTTTACCATAGAATTTAGAAGGCTGGGCTTGGATTTCTCCAGAAATGATTTTTGGAGCTCATAAAACAGATGAAATTAATTTGATACTTCGATCAACGTTTCACATAAAATGCGAGAAATCGTACATCTAATATATCAGCCTTTCTCAAGCTATAAATATTATTTGGCTTGGGTTTTACTATCCTTTATCATTAAGGTTTGGCCTAGTGGTAGTGGAAGTCTTATTTTTATTACCCAGTGTTTAACTGTAATGGAAAATGCTACTGCTATTTCTTAAAACGGAACTTAGCGTGAAAAATTACATTTTCGGTTCAAAAAAAGTCCCTTTTCTGATGGCCCGGTCCCATGCTTAATTTATCTCTTAGATCAAATAAAAACTCATTTTTATTCAAAATGAAGACTTTTCCTCATGAAGATCCTTCATATACAAAATCTCATGAAAATAAAAAAAAAGATTAAACATTTTTCCACAAGATGAGAAACACTTAAAAACACTCCAAAAAGAAGGGAAAGATAGATGATATTTGTTGCACTTCACTGCAACTATCTTGAAGAGCCATTTTCAAGAAAAATTTCTGATTTTATCAATAAAAAAGTACTTGGGCAGGTTTTCCTAGCGAACATTCCGCTAAAACATCTACTCAGAAAGTAAGTTGAAAACACATATTAATACAAATGGAAAAAGAGTATCAGGAACTTACATAAGAATTCTGTATTAAAAATTTAGCAACAAATGTTCCCGTCTAAATTATTCAATGACTATTTAAAATATTATTTCAATAAATACCAAAATGTTACTCCATAGAATCCAAAAACTTTTAACAGTCAATAACAGTAACCAAAATAGTGATGACTTATTAAAGAGCGATTATTGGTTTATATAAATATGATCGTCCCTTACTTGGTTGCTAGCTACCGCTGCAATCCTGAAAATGATTCGACAAGTTCATTATCGTCTGTGGTCCACCCAGTCCTAACAATGATATAATGCTTTCATTCATAGTAATAAAAATGTAGGCTACCAAAAACAATATCAGGATACTATTACTACTACTGCTAACAACTCACTGCAGGGCTAACCCAGCTACGCACGCTCCTCCTCCATCCCAATCTTATTTGGAGCCAACTGGATATTGTTTTCACGTTTACGAATATACTAGCTCCACAAGGCATTACAGGCCACAGCGTGAGTCTAGAGGGGCCAAATGTGGCCCAAGTACTATAATTTGTGCAGACCTTTACTAAACAAATAATACATAAGATATTATCAACAGAAGCAGTGTGGCAGCAAATTTTCCCCACTACCTCATTCAATGCATCTAACCTATTTGACAGTAGCGAAGCCACAATATTGTTTTTAAAAGCAATATTAGTCTACAGCTCGATAATTCCTGGCTGAAACTCAAGAAGAATATCAAGGATAGGCTTAGAAATAAAAAATTAAAACACATCTTTAAAGAAATAAAAGAGAAAAAAAAACTTGTCAAATAAAAATCCCCTAAGATACTTATATTGCAGGTGGACTATTATCCGGACCTGGCTGGAGCACAGTTTATGACTTGAAGAGACAGCAAGGGGGCCCCAGAGAAAATATACAGAGTAGATACATTCATTTGTAAAATATATAAAAGTAATTTTCTATACGAAAAGTATCTTTTTAGGGAATTAATATTCTATACCCTAATTAAATAGTACACGGAAAAAATTGAAGCTTGCATTACCAATATACATAGTTTATGCGGTAATAGAGAGTATAAAAAGGCAAAATTCTGTTCTTCATGACGACTGACTTGAAAACTGAGTAGAACCTATAAAAAATACATTAAATTTATATATATGGCCAATACTCGCTCTTTCTCATTAGCACGAGTTGGAGCTCAATTGCGTCTTTTCTGGCGCCGAAAGTTTTTCGACTATCAGTGGAGCTAATTGGTGTAAACCATTGGTGTAATAGGTTTTACGAGCTCTAAACAGAGCCCCCATAAAACCTTCCCTAGTTGAATAAATTTTATATGCTCATGGACGGACAAGCAGTGTTTTTTGCTGCTATTTTAATTCAAAGTAACTGAGATAAGGTGAATTATGTAATATAAATGTCTTCCACAGATTCGAGCTTGATTTTCAAAGCAAAAAACAAAGCAGTTATTATAAGTTTAAACCTTTTATAAAAGAAACAGGGATCTATATAAAACAAAGAAGTAAAGAATAATACACACCTTCAACACAAATTTTACAAAGAGAGCAGAATAGTCTTACAAAATTAAATAACTCTTCTTTTTGTTAAGTTTTACTAAAACAAGCTGTTTGGGTAAGATCGTGGTCTTCTTCATTCAAATGCAGACTGAATATTATGTATCTATCTGCATCGTTGCGGCACTACATTTACTTAAGAAAAAAAAACCATTTTCTGCCAATAAAATTTCTGTACTTCCAAATAAGAAGAACTAATAAAAAAAATAATATATAAATTACCTTCAACATCCGAATTAAGAAGGAACCCTTCACAAGCAGCTTTGACGTCATTGGGTGGACACGTCATTAGCGTAGAAAAGGATTCTTTTACTGCGTTAGGAGCTGATACCTTCAGCAAAGAAACATTTGAATCCCCGATTAGCATAGATAGTGATGGTACCTCTGTAAGGAGAGACACTTGACTGAACTAAAATATCTAAAAAGTTTCTAAAATAGTTTTCAAAATGATATTATTATCAGTTATCAAAATGATAACTGTATTTAAGCATAAACCAAAGCATCATGATTGCATTAAATACAGGGTCGTTGTTACCACAATTTCTTAAGTGATTAAAGATACAGAACCGCTTAATTTGAGATCCACCAATTTGGGAAAATTTGCAAAAAAAAAAATGGTAGGCACAACACGTGACTGGGTAGAGAATTTAAAGTGCCGAAACCCTATAGGCAAGTGTATTCTCCTGATGAGCCCTTGTGTTGGGTTGTTGCCTCTGAATTATTTGTCTTTACTGTTTTTATTGTTTGGTAAATGACGACTTATACTTATTGACGACATGACTGCCAGTCCATGGATTATTCTTTATGGTTGATTGTGTATGGCTATGCTGTTTGACCTATGTGATTGTATGGATGAGTAGGGTTAAGGCCTCGTTCAAGTGCTGATCTATATTAATCACTAATTTAGGAAAACAGTCTTCCTTTTCTCCTTCTGTCTCCTTTTTTTAATGTGTTTTTGCTGTTACATTGGTGATTTCTCTTTTCGTAATATTATATTTTATATTGGGTCTAATGCAGTGTCAAATTTATATTTGACAATAGTTATCTATATAATTTATATAGAGACAACATAAACAAAGGTACAAGTTCGCAGATGATTGTTCAATAAGTCTACTACGATTCCTTTCACAAACACACGACCAACTTGAGCCCCTGGTTGTAGAGCTTCGGGATCAAGCTGACCAAGTGAAGCTCCAGCTAAGTCTCGAGAAAAGCTGTGTGTTGTTTGTCAACTTCCTAAAGAAGAAGAGCATTGACGAATCTGCACCTCTCCAAACAAAGAAATCAGTCAAAATACTCGGCATTACACTAAGTGACGATCTTAGGTTCGGAGATCACATCAATCAGATCACAGCAAAAGCAGCTGGTCTTCTAAAATCCTTTGCAAATCTCAGAATGTTTGGAATGACAGAACAACTCCTTCTTTCGTGCTACAAAACTTATGTAATGCCCATAGTCATGTACGGCTGTCCAACTTTTAAAGAGGGAAAAGAACTGTTAGAATGCCCGCCTACACACTCAACGACAAGATTTTTAAACTCCTTCGTTCCATACTACGTGAAGCACTACAACGACAATATCCTCAAATCAAAGTGATAGCTCATCATGTGTGTTCTTTATGTTGTGTCTTTTTGCGTTTTTCTCTTATTTTTTTTTTTTTTGTTTAACGATACCCATGTTATTGCATTGTGATAAAGGGAAAGAATAAAGATTATTTATTTATTATATCAATATTTCATTTTTTTTTTCTTTAAACTGACCAAAATAGCAGAGGCGGTCTAAACCACAGGGATTAAGCCCATATCTGCATACAAGGGAGTAGAAGAGAAGGTGGTATATTTTCCTACCATGATTAGTTAGATTTTTGTTCTCTCCCATGGCTCGCTTAGGTTTTCGGCCCTCGTAATTAGCACTCGACTCGCTCTGGCAGTGCTTGAGCTTTTGAATTTCTTATTTGGCCATCGCAGAAGTAGCTCTGGATTGTGATATAACTTCGTGTTTGTAGATAAACTTATCCAAATATATTTAGCATTTTTTTAAATCGACAATTTATAAAACATTAATTTAATTATACTAATTATGTTTAAGTTAATTAAGTAACCTACAATTTTCTCGAATTGTTTTTTTTTCGCAGCTATTATGATTGTCAGAGTTGGTACAACTAAAGTACAGTGAGTAAAAATGTCAGTTATAACCTCTAGCTACGGTAATAATGATATGACCTTCATACTATCAACAAATTCGGCTACTTCTTCCACAGGTCGAAAGCCACAGAGTGCCTCAAAGTCTCCAAAAATTGGAACAGTCATTTCGGGCTTATGGTTGGCATCTTTGTAATGCTCAGGTTTTAATTGGTGCAATAACTCAGCATGTTTCTGAAAATAAAAGAAGATTTAAGACAATCAACATAAAAATCAGCTTTACTCAACCCATATAACCAAACAGTTTATAGGACACTTTTCCTGAACAGAGTGACTATTTCGTGGATCTTCAACTACTGATCAAATTCACAGTAGCATATTTGTTTTAAAAAACGGACAGGTGGGGGTGGTAATGACGATGATGGGAAAAAACATTTCAGGACCTTTTATTCGGACCGTTGTTTCATAAGAAAATTTCGTATCTGAACCCTCGACAAAAGAAAACAAAATTACGAGATACAACCCTGAAAATCTTAACCTTACTTACCTATAAAAACGATGATTTTGACAGGCAAAACTTTTGATCATGTTTAGCATACTGTCCTTTTATTTTAATTCCATGGACACGAGGATGATGGTTGAATCTTTCAGGTTCTTACGTTTTACCTTCGAACCCGGTCCTTAGGATTTGTACTTAATAGTTTTTATTTCGGAAAACATTGTGTTGGCTGGAGTGGCTCAAGGAAGCCATCCAGGACCACTCTTTTCCTGGTTTGACGACCCAAATTGCAATTCCTAAAAAAGGTGATCAAATAAATTCCATTTAGATCATCAGACTGACAAGGTGAAAATTTTGAAATAGGCTATGGGCTAATAAAGACAGTTCCATTAGATTATACTTTAATTTTTTGAAATAAAAATATTTTCTTCAGTCATAATGTTGAGTTAATTGGGTTCGATTAAATAAAAGTTCAGTGACATCAGGAAGGGCTGAACTGAACTGTGGGGGTTGAGTTGCAGGAGTTGGGTTGAATTGGTATTGAGCTAAATGGGGTTAACTTAGCATGGTTGAATTAAATTAGCATCGGGATAAATGTTGGTAGAGCTAAATGGCGGTTGAGTTGAAGTAGTTAAGTTCCAAAGTAACAGATGATGTCATGTGAAATTTTATATGGTATAAGATAAGTTTCCAAAAGAGCATAGATTCAAGTAAGCAATAATTCGTTTTACTTACAAAACGAATTTTATAAACATATATCAATTCGTTTTTTTATGAGCACATACGATAACTTGTCAGGGGAAAAATCCCCTGACAAATTAAATATTTTAAAAAATCCATGAAAAAAAACTGACCGGTAAAGAAATAACTATTTTAATCTTAGAATAATCGCAAAATTGACACTTCCTCATGACAGATGGCATTTGCATCTAGGACCCACCGTAGAAAAAGTGGGGTAGCATAGTAGCAGACCTACTTGGCAGTTTCCATGGACAAGAGAAATTTCTTGGCAGAATTTAGATTTCTGTCAAATTTTGCCACTGGTAGCTTTGGAACTTTTTCCGCACCTGCTGGAGAAAATCTCTGAATCTTCATTTTTCATCTAATTGCTATGGTATATCAAAATATTTATTTTTCAGGTTTTGAATTGCCCATTAATATAAATGAATCTTCAAATCTGATGAAGACTACGAAGTGGCTACACCAGTAATTACAATCCCTATGTGAACAGATTTGTAGAAAAACAAAAATATCTAATACTTTGCGGCAGTGCAACGGATAAGACCGTACCTACTGATTGAAGGTATTTTCCCCAGCAGGTCCGGAAAAAGTTCCAAAGCTGCCAATAGAAGAATTTGACAGAAATCTAAATTCTGCCAACAAATTTCTTTAGTCCATGAAAACTGCCAAGTAGGGTTGCTACTATGCTACCCCACTTTTTTCACCGTGGGTCCTAGATGCAAATGCCATCTGTCATGAGGAAGTGTCAATTTTGTGATTATTCTAAGATTAAGATAGTTTTTTCTTTCCCGATCAGTTTTTTTTCATGCTTTTTTTAAAATATTTAATTTGTCAGGGGATTTTTTCATCTAATAAATAAAAACCAAGTTATCATATGTGTTAATAAAAAAAAACGAATTGATATGCGTTTATAAAGTTTGTTTCATAAGTAAAACGAATTATTAATTACTTGAATGCGTTAGGCCATTGTCTAAAAACTGCTAATGTATTTTACGTGCTGAAAAAGTTTCTCTGTAGTGAATGGGCCTACAACCCTGTATTAAAAACAATAATATCGCTTTTTTGCATGGTTATAATGTATTTATTTCAAATTCTTTTTTCTGCCAAGGCTGCCAGGATATCTTAAGATCGAATACCAGGATGCTCTCGATACCAGGGAAATATCCAATGGGTCACTTAGAAGTTACTGCCTCTGTCTACGCGTCGTTTTACCAATTCTTCTTAAAAACTCCTTCCTAAAATGTCATATGGCACCTAAAGTGGCACTCTCTGGTGCCATTTCTGTAGTGGAGGGATTGATACTCCCTCTTCCCACAGTTATGGACCCTCACACTGGCCCTGACTTACAAACCTGTATTTTCAAAATATAAATGGTGTGAAAAAACAACTTTTCCGTATACTGAATAATGGTTTGCGTTGTGCAGGTACCGATCTCCTGACTCGATGCCTTCGGCCGAGAGTGCATTACGTGGTAGGGGGCAAATCATCAGACACTTTCCGTGCTTTCTCTTCAGATTTCTTCAGGTACCCATTTAGAGCTGGGTCGACTCTGGCGAAGCTTATAGGGTCACACCATTAACCCCCATTCCAAACCAAATAACCAGCACCACCAGGACTCGAACCTCTGACATCAAGTCTGTATTTCGAGTCCCGGGCGTTAACTACTCGCCTAGGATTTTTTTTTCTTGTTTTAAGTGTTACCCTTTGTGTAGTTATTCTCGTATTTAAACCAACCAGCGAATTCGCATCCTTTGAAATTATGAATCATGATTATATCACTACACTCATGGTGTATTTTGTAAATGGTGCAAGAGATAAGTTAAATAATTTTAGCCGAAAGAAGTCATTCGAAATAGTGGGTATAGTAGAGCACCAATTAAGTTGCGTTAATAGACATAAGCTGGAGGTTTCTTGGGAACACGGGTTCTTCGTCCGTCCTGCAAAAATTACAGGAGGTCGTCCCTCTGGCGGCATTATGATTGCAATAAATAAGAACCTTGACGTTGATTTATTTGAAACTAATGGTGTTTTTATTGCTGTTGTTCTAGTCAACTGATCTCTAGCCTACTACAAGAAAAAAAAATCAAAGTGTGCTGGAGTCATTCAAAATGTACACTTTAACCTAAACTTTCCTCTTTCCCTTTGTAAAAGGAGGTCCTTCTTAGAAAAGTCTTAGGGTCCCTCCCAATATGTGGGCAAAATATTTCTTTTAACTCTAATTAATATGAAGAAAACAGTTACCTTGTTTGGATGTGCCTGGATGGACAACGCCTTGGCTACAGACAGTACTTTAAATAAAAACGGTAATCCTATTCCGAAAGTTTCAATCTCTTCTGGTGAAAGCGCAGTAGGATTCTGAGCAATGAAATCATATAATGACATGTCCAATTCTTTTAGAAACGACGGTCCCGATCTATGAGTACCCATCCAAAGCTCTGCATAAGGGACTTTTTCAGATATGTTCTGCTTGTGCAATCTTGCCACCGAACTTGATGATCCCAACTTTCCCCAGGCATAATTCTGTACAGAACATTTCAGCTCCATCTGAAACTAAATTTAAGAATTACAAGACTGGAAATATCTATTGTAAGGATTTTTAGGAAAATGGATAAAAATCCTGCAAAATAAACATGTTTTCCTTTTCGAGTTGGCGACACACAACGTACAGCAAAACTCTATGAGGCCAAAACAGGTAAAAAAAAGGATTAATTGATAACTAGATAGCCATGAATCACAAGGAACTTCACATTTCTACAAAATGTGGCAGGGCAAATGCTTCTCATTTTCAAGCAGAAATTCAAAACCAACCTCAGAGAAGGGCATCTTGGAAAAATTATAAATCTAATCAACATAAACCTTCAGTACTTGGTGTATACGGACTCGGTGAACTAAATGATAATGGTGTTTGACTGCTGGATTTCTGTGGAATACATAGTGTGATTGTTGGAGGAACTTGGTGTCCCAACAAAGATAGCCTACTTACAAGTATACTTAGATGTCTCCTCATTCCGTAACTCGCAACCG
Source organism: Artemia franciscana (assembly GCF_032884065.1). NCBI lineage: Eukaryota > Metazoa > Arthropoda > Branchiopoda > Anostraca > Artemiidae > Artemia > Artemia franciscana. Next base: position 22,625,641 of record NC_088882.1, on the reverse strand, counting down.
GAATTACCATATTCTCATTATTTGTAGTAGACAATGGGTCCTTGAAGACCTGAGGATCTAAAATAGCTACTACTGCCTTTCTTTTGGATTTCCCAGTAGGAAGAAGCTTTTTAAGAAGGTTGATTTTTTGTTGGTGTATTGTTTCTTTATCCCTAAAAGGATTGGATACTACATATCACTAAGGTTTATCAGATCTCCTATGTCAATAAGTTTTAACTCAAAAAAGATCTACAGCTTTTCTTATATTCTAAGTGAAATAACGGTATCATGACACCAGATAAAAGTAACCCCCAGGAACCAACCTTAAATTCAGAACCATCAGTGACTTATTTTGCAAAGTATATTACATTAAGAAACGAAATTTATCCTTTGTTCTTGTCTATGTTATTAGGGAGGCCATTAGTGTCGGTATTTAAAAATCATTTGTAAGCCAACTCGTGCTCCTGTACTTTTCGTCTTCAGGAACATCGACTTTTGGCTTGGGAATATCCATTCTTATTGACTTACATATAAAATCATGGTTACACTGTCAGCTGCAACCTAGTAAAGAACTGAAACTTAACAACAGAATTTTAAATAAATAACTGAATAGAAAACACGTTTTCAGAGAAATTGTTTGATATGACAAAAGCTGTCATTGACGCTGACTATAAAATGGCAGCAATGGTTCAAGTTAAATTTTATAATCTTGTAATTCAAAAGCAAATTTTCAAAAAAATCGAAAGAGCCTGAAACTCCTTGAACATGGCGGCAAATCGAAATAAAAAAAAAGTCCATTGGAATCACCATAGCCGAAAACCTTTAACTGGAGGCTAAGAATTCCTATCTCGGAGACAATAAAATTGGGTTCTAGCATTAGCAGAGGTGACTTGTCTCCCTTTTTTGCCAGCACTAACAGACTGCTAGGAGGTCATGGAGAGATGAAAATAGACATATTTGAATGCTAATCTCTACGCCTAGCCCCTCTTAAATAGAAAAGTATAGATTGCTTACATAATGAAAACCAAAACAAAAGAACAACTATATATTGCACAAAAACTAATGTAACAAATTCAAAATAGGATGTCTATTTAGTATAAATACACAACTTTTTGAAAGTTAAGAATTGAATAGGGTGAGTGCCCCCAAGGCCTATCATTTCGCCAAACCTACACAGGGGACAAAACACTTTTTAAGCATGGGCCATTCATTTCATGAAGAAGTTTCAGCAAGGTTTGGGATTCTAGCCATATTTTTGCTTAGTGACAGCCTAGTACTTAATTCACAGATAAAACACACTTTTTTATAATTACCATGAAAATATATTTCTGCAAGCTGGTAGAAAAAGATAACGGGCTAATAAGTGGATAGAGAAACTAAATAAGAGGGCGAAGTCTCTTTTCTAATGCAGTAAAATGGTCGATATCCTTGCCCCCATTGAGACAATTCCCCTCCTCTTTATTGCAGGCTAAGACAAGTAAGTTGCTAAGCCTTTCATCACCACAGGCTGTGCATAAATATATTTTTCAGGTTGAACAATCTCTCGTTTGTCAAAGAAGTCACTGGAAGAGAAGTCATATCAATAATTTTGACAAGTTCACTGAAGGCATTTGACCAATTAATGAATCAAGTGAAGAATAGAGAAGACTTGCTTTGTCAATCTGATGGTCAACACTTCTGTCAAAGCTACTTCTCCCCCTGGAGTAGATAAAAAAAGTAATCCTTGGTCACTGAAAGGTGTTTTCTTCACCCAGTAATCTCCTAAAGATGGTTTTACGTTTGTTTCACTTACATCACCAGCCAGAATTTGTCAGTTCAACAGTCTATCAAGCTATTCTTAGTTACTTAGATAAGTTAAAGAACTCTGAAGTAGTGAATCCTTAGGTTCTAAAGATCATTTGAATCTGAAAGGATCTGGCAAAGCAGTTTTCCATCAGTAGGGGGAGCTCTGTCCCCCCATCTGTCCTGTGTAAGCTTTTAATGATGTTTAAAGTAAAGAAAAAGGTATTGTAGGATGTTCAAACGTAGTTTGGATTCACTTAATCTATTAAGTATTGCTTAATTAGCCAAATAGCATTGGGGCAAGAACATTTTCCCAGATCATTCAAGCCTTATATTTTAAAGTCCTTTGGAGTTCTTTGCAAAAGATTCAAAAACATTTTCTTCCCAGGCTACTTTGTATAGAAGATGCAGTTATATATACACGGGGAGGGGCTCTTTTGATTGGAAATCTAAAGTACCCTTGTTAAGGGTCAAAAGCAATTGGAGGGCAATCAGCATCCACCCTTCCCTTTCTGCTATGTGGCCTGCAGAGTCATACAAACCTGAATCCAAATTTTGAAGTGATTATTTTGCTCTGAAACGTTTGAAGGTGTAATAAATGTTCTTATGGCGTCAACATAAACTGGCTGGAAGTTAAGCAACAAATAGTCCCTGTCAAATTTAGAATATATCCACAGTGGATACATCAAATAATGAGGTAAACTCAGAGTGTATATTCAATCAGACTATCACAGTGTATCTGCAATACCTTGGGAAAGAATGGGAGGTTGAATTACAGCTTTACTGGAGTTTTGGGAAGGGCAAGGGGATTCGAATATCATATTAAAACATACAATAAAGTAACAAAATTAAGTAACGATTTCATTAATTTGTGACATCCTTTGTTTTTAATATTTATTTAAACAAACAAACTTTTGAAGAAGAATATAACGTAAAATGTTTTTTCTTGTGAAAAGACAAATTAATGGTGATTTCACTCCTTTCAAAGGCTATTTTTAGTGGGACCATAGGTGATATGGCTTGAATCTCCTTCCCTGGACTGTTGGAGCTGGATCTGTCAGCACACCTTACAGCAGTGAAGGGGTGTGACTCTATCAAGCTTAACGCTGACCAAGATTTCGTCTGGTACTTTCTAGATGTTCCAAAGCACTGGCAGATCAGCAGGCAAAAATCCTATCATCACAATTTTTTTTTTAATTAAAATTTCAACAACTAAATCCCTCAGATGTTCAATTGATCCCTTGATGATGATTACTGCACATCCCTGGACATAATTTTTGACAGTAAAAGATACACTTCAAATTGATTTCTTTGGAGTTAAGACTACCATCCAAGAAACACAACCAGACATATTGAATAATATAATACAAACTTTGGAGAAATATTAGATAAACCTGGCTACTTTGTCTGAAACCTGAGTTCAAAACACTAGAATGTGAGAAATTTTATGTGCAATAACCAGAGAAAGGTTGGTGCCCTTGCAAAGAACTTGAAAGTAAAGAAGTGCCTTATTGATAGGGAGCCTGTGAGTTAGTGGATCTTACAACCAAGCTTTGCTACTACTGAGGCTAAAATGACTAGTTGAGTCTAGTCATTCTAAAAAGATGCTTTTGATCAGCTATTGATGGATGTAGTGAACAAAACATACTGGCAGAACATTCTCAAAATTTGTGGTGACTTTAATGCCAAGGCTGGATCTGATGCACCTTCAGTACTTGGTGAGCTAAAGGATAATAGTGTTGTACTAATAGAGCGGTAAGAAGACTTACCATAGGGCTGACAGTTACTCAGATCACCTGCTTAATGTATCCAAATGTGAGCTGAAACTGAAAGTTAAGAGTAAGTCTCAAAATATGGTGAAGAACTTTGCTGTGGACAAGTTAACTGATAATGTGTTGGGGTATGGGTACACATTTGCCCTTGAAAATTTTGTTGGTACTCTGTCTAAAGTGGAGCATGCCACGGTAAACTTTAGAAATCTGTTCCAAATACTGTCAGAGAGGCAGCAGCAAGACTGATCAGTAAAAGCTATCAAAGACAGAGGATGAACATGGTTTCTAATAAGGAAAAGAAGTGTTGTCAAGGTTCTTACTGATACACCAACTTCTAGTCAGAATTATGATAGAGAGTATTATAAAAATCTAAAACAGCAGCATAAAAAGTGTGCACAAGAAAGTTGAGAAGGCTACCAGGGACAATAAGCCACAGTACACTGAAAACCTTACTGAAAAAGCGTGTAAAAATAGACAAAGAGGTTAGGCCTTATATATGTCTTTTAAACAGTAGGTTAGCCTACCCTAAACAGTAAAAGACTTGATTTTAGGCAGTATAAGAAGCAGGTGAGGGTAAAGAGCCCAAAACTAGTTAACTGGTTGACCTATCTGTTAAGTTACTGAGCTCAATTAGCCTAATTAGTCATGGCATTTACCCCTATCAATCCTAAGTTGCGTTTGATTCAACTCGAAAAAGTCAACTTAAAAGTTGACTTTTTTCTCTGCTGCCGTTTTATTTAGTAAAAAGTTGACCTAGAAAGTCAACACAGAATTGCGAATCGAACGCTTCAATGGCAAAAAATTTAGACATATGAAATCGTTTAGTCTAAAGAAAAGACAAGGAAATTGTTAATAGTGGAAATAAAGCTTTTCAGTGACCTGTAAGTAATCTTATGCATATTCCTTAGGATTTAAAGTTTTTTTTTGTGTTCTAGGCCCATCTTGCATAGGCTAAGCTTAATAAAGAATGAGAAGAAAATTTTTATTACCTTAAATTACCTTAAATCGCACTGGCCGGCGAATAAGGTTGGGTGAACATCCTGTAGATTCGCCGGTTGAGTGATGGAGGTGGAAGTGCGTTGTCTAGTTCCGTTGAGTAGATCCACTGGCCTCCCAGTGTAGTTTCCACTCCATCGCTGCCCAGTCTCGGTCAATTGCTTTTTTGAAGTTGTCAACAGTTTTGGACTGAACTGTTTCTTCACTAAGGGAATTCCACAGTGGAACAGCACGAGTTGAGAAGAAGTTGGAACGTTCTCTCCGTGAGCTTCTTTGTTGCTGGAGCTTCTTGGTGTGGCCCCGGGTGTGGCTAGAGAGCGACTTATTAAAAAGCCCTGGTGTGACACCATTCTCCAGCAGCTTGTGGGTCAGGATTGCATCTCCGCGTTTCCTCCTGTACGTCAGGGTTGGGAGCTTGAGTTTCTTGAGGCGTTCAGGGTACGAGAGGTTCTTACATTTGGTTGGTAGTTTTGTAGCCCTCCGCTGAACGCTCTCAAGGATCATCTTGTCCACGACATAGTGGGGAACGGCAAGAGAGACTCCGTACTCAAGTTGCGGTCTGACCAGTCCTGTATATAGCTTCCTGATTGTCCTGGGAGATCAACTGGTGATATTACGTCTGATGAGACCAAGGGACCTGTTGCCTTTTGCAGCTAGGTATTTGCTGTGACTATGGAATTTCATTTTGTCATCAACAATGACCCCAAGGTCTCTTTCTTCGGTGACAGTTTCCAAAGTTATGAGCTTCCCAGTACGATCTGTCATTGTATATGTCATTCCTGGGTTCTTAGGGCCAAGATGTAGGACTTTGCACTTTTCAGCATTAAACTCGAGGGACCAGGAAGAGGACCAGTTGTTGAGGGTGTGCAGATCTGCCTGCAGAGCTGCGCACTGTTGGTTGTTTGCGACTGGGCCAAACAATTTCGAGTCGTCTGCAAACAGTTTAAGGTCATTTTGCACTGACTGGGCTGAGTCATTGATGAACATGTTGAAGAGGGTAGGTCCCAGTTTAGTTCCTTGCGGAACTCCGCTGAGCACTGGAGTTGGGTTTGACATGATTTGATTCCCCTCCTCATCATACATCATCACCCTCTGTATTCTATCCTTGAGAAACTGGATAATCCATTCTCTTACATCTTGGTGGAGTTGATAGAACTCTAGTTTCCTTTCCAGGTACGAGTGTACTACCTTCTCGAAAGCTTTGGCTTGGTCCAGCAAGAGTACGTCAACTGGAAGGCCTTCCTCAATCATCTTGGTGATTATGTCATATGATTGAATTAGGTTTGTCTCCACAGAGCGACCCTTCCTGAAACCATGTTGTCCATCGTATAACAGGCTGTTAGTTTCCAGATGTGCAACGATTGCATCATTTAAGACGCCTTCCATGACTTTTGATGGGACAGAAGTCAGGCTGATGGGTCTGTAATTCTGTGGTTTATCTTTCTGTCCTTTTTTGAAAACTGGCATGACATTTGCTGTTTTCCAGTCAGAGGGAATAGTTTTGGAAGCTATTGACATCTGGAATATTCTTGTCAGGGGTTCCGCTATTTCAGCTGCGGTCTCCTTCAGCAACCTAGGATGGATGCCATCGGGTCCCTTTGCCTTGGATGGGTCCAAAGTTTTTAGGCGCTTGTAAGTATCACAAGCTGTGAACTGGATCGGTGGCATAGGGTGTTTGATGTGGGTGGTTGGCATATCCGGTGGGGGGTATCCAGGGTCTTTAGAGAAATTTGACGAGAAGCATTGATTGAGGGTATCTGCCATTACCAATGGGTCGGTTATTTTGGTTCCATCGCTGGAGGTAAAATGATGGATCGACCTGCGGCTTGGGTTGTTTGAAGTGACATATCTCCAAAACTTTTTTGGATTGGTTTTTGCCTCTAGTGCTATCGACTCCTCATATCTTATGGTTGCTTTTCTGGTCGCATTTCTCAGTTTGTTCCTGGCCTTTTTGTACTGCTCTAGATGGGCTGCACTCTCACAATTTTTATACTTTTTCCAAGCTTTCTTTTTCTTATTAATGACTTTTTTTAGCTGTGGTGACATATACGGAAGGGTTCTGGGACGTTCTGAGAAGTAAGTTTTCGTATGCTTCAACTCAAGACTCAGTAGTATGTCCTTGAAAAGCTCCCAGGATGCTTCAGTGTCTTGTTGCAAGGAGTTTTCCCATTCAATCTCTTGTAGGTCCTGGCGTATTTTCTTGTAATCAACAAACGTTCGTTTGATTTTGTTGGTTGGTATCTGATTCAAGATTATTGCACTCAGGATACAAAGATGGTCGCTTGCTCCAAGGGGGGGTAAGTTTGCTGTTGACATAATTTTTTCGGGGTTGTTTGACAGAACGAGATCAAGGAGAGATGGAGTTTGATGATCTCTATGTCTGGTAGGGAACTCAACTGTCTGGACCAGCAGGTTATCAGCAAAGGCTTCAAGAGTTGGATTGGTATAGTTGTTTTGAAGAGTAAAGCCTAAACCATCGACCCACCTGGTGTCCGGCATGTTAAAGTCTCCTGTGATGATGACATTTTTGGGGTTACATATTGTCATTTCATTTATAATATTTGCCACATACTGAAATGATTCTTCGGAGCTGGGGGGGGGGAAGGGCTACGGTAAATCACACCAATTCTAAACTTTTCAGACCCTACTGTCAATTCAACCAGGATAGACTCTACCCAAAAATAATTGGCACTTGTGAAAAGGTCAAAGTTATTTACCTTCAAGGCTGACTTGATGTATATGGCAACTCCTCTCCTCACATTGGGTCTGTCCAGATTCGAAATGACTGTGTATCCTGGTATCTGAATATGGCTATCCTCCAGTCTATTTTGAGAGTTTTTTGGGCAAATTTCACTTAAGCACACAACGTCTATATCTTCGTGAGCCAGCAACACTTTTAGCTCATTCAGCTTGTTTGGCAAGGAGTCAATGTTTGTTGACAACACTTTCATCACTTGTTTCTGTCTGCTTCTTCTTCTTCCTGAGCCCGCTGGAACTAGCACGTCATCGTTGGATGACGGACTTTCGTCTGCTTCGCTAGATGCTGCGTCAGTTGAATAAGAATCTGGCGAGTTGTATTCCGATTCAACAGAAAGAACGCAGCTAGTGTCAGATTTGGCAGTTTCAAAACTGCATTCCGATGAATGTTCTTGAGCTGATATGGAACTACTATATAATACACTGTTAAATGACACTAAACTACTATTTACATGTCTTTCGTCTGGCTGTGCATCTAGTGCTCCATCGCTCCCAATGCTGGGGGTGGAGCTCGCTGACCGTTTTTTGAGACGACTTTGCCGTTCCGTACTCCGAGGTCAGTCTCACCGTTTGCAATCCGTCTTTTAAGTTCCTCTGTAGCGCTCTTACGTTTAGCTCTGTCCTCTCGGGACTCATCGCTGTGGAACTGTATGTCTGCTTTCAGCTCGACGGATTTTTTCAAGATCTTTACCTTGGTGGCAATGTCTGTAACACTAAAAAGAATCAGGGGAGGGCGGTGTGGGACTTGCTGGGTGGGTGGTTTGTTTGCACCGAGTCTTTTCAGGTTCAGAATTTTGACGCCGGGAAGACTATAATCTGAGGCTAGGTGCTGGATCACAAAGTTTGTATCATCGTCTGTAGGTGAGACACCGTAAGCGATGAGGTTCAGTTTCCTGCGTTGTCTGTCCCTATCCTGCCTCATCACTTTTAGGACTTGGTCCTCTAGGTCAGTACCAACTTTTCCCTCCGCGACTAGTTTAGAGATTCTGCTATCGACATCAGCAACAGAACACTTAGATGCCATGTCTCTTTCAATGTTGGAGATCCGATCACTGAGTGGGTTTACTGCCTCGCTTATTTCTTTTGTGATACTGTCCTTAAATAAGTCGAACGAATCATCAAACTTTTTTGTGATTCGATCTTCAAACTCGAAAAGGAGGGTTTTTACTTGGTTACCAATGTTACTTTGATTGGACGACTGCGGTGCCCTGAGTTTGCACACTGGGCATACCCACTGGCAACCAATTCGCCTTGTCATCTTTGTGAAAAGATTGTACTCAGCTAGGGGCATCTCCAAACACTTTATACATAGCCAATTTTCACAAGAATCACATTCAAGGGCAGATGAGTTAGGGTCTAATGCTACCGCGCACGCTGAGCATTTGTCTTGGCCTTTAATCGGACTGTCTTTCTTCCGCTTAGATGACTGCGATGCCATCTGTGGTTCTTTCTCGAAAAGTCTGTAATTAGTTCGTACTCGTACGCAGATGAGAGTGTCAAGTTTGTGGGCACGGATTCAGAACTTGGGGGACCTGTGGGAAGCGCGGATACTCAAATCACCTATCCCCAGCAGTTTAAGGATGGATATCCCGCCGGTACCAATACGGCTCTTCGTGTTTGTTATCGCTCTCTTCTGCACAGGTTTCCCCAAATGCAGAAAATAAACGATTCAACTTACGTAATCTGTGGCTTTATCAAAAAAAAATAAATACTTCGCAAATGTATTGTGGCAACACTGTATAGGTAGATAAGGAAGAACGGGAAGATGCGCAATTCCCTGGAGAATTGAAAACAAAATGAATTGCCCAAAAGTCTAAATATATCAGTCACAGCACTGAGGTAAGTCCCTTAAATCAACACCTAGGGTAACACAAGACCAAGGAAAATGCAAAAAACAAAGAAAAACAGTTTTATCTCACAGTTTAATACATATATATCCAGGGTTCAAATTTATTCAGCCACATGGATGAAATAAATTTGAAACGTAGAAACGTACCAAATCTAACAGGCCTAGTTTCTAAACCAACCTATAATTTTTAGTTGAAAAAACTAAAAATTATAGGTTGGTTTGTAACTTTATATTATAGGTTAGTTAAAAACTAAAAATTATTGGCTTCTTTTCCCAGTAAAATTGGTGCAAACAGTATTACTGGCTTTCATATAAAGTGATTATACCACTCCATGCCCTTTTTATCCTCTTTACAAATATAATAATTGCTTCTACCACAAATTCAGATTTAAGCACTTTTTGACCTCTTAAAAATGACCTATATATGGGGTCATTACAAATCTGTAATAGTTTAGAAACAAATTTGGGCTATATATTTGTACATCAGGGGGTGGGGGTAAAGCATAGCATATATTAAATACATAAACTAACCATTGGTGTATTTTTTTTATGTGTTTGTACTGTTGCACTGGTGATTTCTCTTCTCATTAAAATTCAATGTGCACAAACACATAAAAAAAATACAGCAAAGGTTAGTTTACTTATTTAATATATGCTATGCTTTACCCCCACCCCCCTGATGTGCAAACATATAGCCCAAATTTGTTTCTAAACTATTACAGATTTTTTATACCCCATATTTAGGTCATTTTTAAGAGACCAAAAAATGTTTAAATCTGAATTTGCAGTACAAGTGATTATTATATATGTAAACAGCATTAAAACAGGCATCAAGCGGAATATTCACTGTATATGAAAGCCAGTAATACTGTTTGCACCAATTTTACCCTTTTCCCTAGTTATATAGTCTGTATTCATTGAGATTGCTGTTTAAACTGAATTTTTAACATAAAGTAGGGGCAAAATTTTACTTTGGCTACTTTTGACTATCTTTGAAAGAGGTTAGGTTAGGAAAATGAAACTTTCAGGGATGTGTCTACAGGCTGAAGTATGTCCCAGGAAAGTATTTTGAAGTATCTACCTCCATTTCTTTTCCCTCTAGATGGTCCTGAAATTTTGGGTTATCAGTTTCTTTTTCTCTGGCTTTAGTTCTGAAAAGACAATTCCTGTTGATTTGCCTTACTGTTGTTGTAATAACACTGGGTTTTCTAAATTTAGAAATAATCTTTTATGCCACCTCTCTAAAGGTTAAATATTTGGCAGATATTATTTATTCTCCATGATTTTTTTTTTATTGGATTTCATATGATCTCAGTTGCTTTCTGTTAAACATGCATTTATTCTAAAAAATCAAGCTTCTTTTGAGAAAAAATTTGAATTATTTTTCTTTTTACATGTTGTATAAGATGTAAAGGAATGCCTGACCCTTCATTTCATAGATTTAACTAAAACTCTTTGAGGCATCTTGTATCAAAATACATCTGACACATTTTGATGGTTTTTATGGCACTTGCTATTAACCAAGTGACATATAGCAATTACAAATTCTGTTGGTCCTGGTTTTGCTACTTTAGGCACTTTCAGGTAAGCTAGGACAATAAAATTTGGCAGGCATATCAGGGACTAGGACTAGGACTAATTCAGAAAAAATAAAAAAAAGGAGGTATTTTTAAATTATAAATGGGTGATGGGATCTTAGTGAAATTTGATGTTTGGAAGAATGTTGTGTCTCAGAGCTCTTATTTTGAATCCCAACCAGATCTGGTGACATTGGGGGAGTTGGAGGGGGGAACCTAAAATCTTGGAAAATTGCTTAGAGTGGAGGGAATGAAACTTGGTGGGAAAAATAAGCAGAATTCCTAGATATGTGATTGAAACAAACGGAACGGATCTGCTCTGTCTGGGGGAGTTGGGGGGAGTGAGAGTTAATTCTGAAAAATTAGAAAAAATGAGGTATTTTTAACTTATGAAGGAGTAATCAGATCTTAATGAAATTTTATATATCGAAGGACCTTGTAACTTAGATCTCTTAATTTAAATCCCAACCGGATCCAGAGTCATTAGGGGTGGGGGAGGAGTTGAGGAAACCCCAAATCTTGGTAAACACTTAAAGCAGAGAGATCAGGATGAAACTTGGTGGTAAGAATGAAAACAAGTCCAAGATACATGACTGACATAACCAGAACAAATCCGCTCTGGATCTGCTGACATATGGGGGAGTTGGGGGACCCAAAATCTTGGAAAACGCTTAGAGTGGAGGGATTTGGATGAACCTTGGTGGGAAAAATAAGCAGAAATCCTAGATATGTGATTGAAACAACCGGAACGGATCTGCTCTGTTTGGAGGATATTGGGGGAGGGATAGTTAATTCTGAAAAATTAGAAAAAATGAGGTATTTTTAACTTATGAAGGAGTGATCGGATCTTAATGACATTTTATATTTAGAAGGACCTTGTAACTCAGATCTCTTAATTTAAATCCCAACCGGATCCAGAGTCATTAGGGGGGGGAGGAGTTGATGGAACCGAAAATCTTGGGAAAAAATTGTCTTCAAAAGTGCCAAGTTTAAAAAGTTCTGTTAATATTCTTCTTGCTGATCAGTATAATTCTTTTTAAAATTCCTTCTATTTAAAACATTTTAGAGAGATTCTAAGCCAACCATGGGTATATTGCTGTCACAAATGATTTTGCTCAAATGAACTGGTGGAAAACAAATAGAACAAACAATTTTTCTTTTTTTATTATTTCAAGACTAGAATATCACAAAACTAAGCATTCATATTGCTAATTTTTTGTTAAGTAAATACAATCCCTGATGGAGTTTTGTTGATACCTGTCTTAAAATTTATTTGTCTAAATACAATACATATTGTTTATGGGAAAGCAGTGAAAAATGGCAGCAAATATGACTTGAGTTTTTTTTTTTATATTTTCTTTTTTCAAATAATTTTTGTTCTCTGGTGACATTTGCGTTCCTTCCTAAGTGGCTGGCACTCTAGGTTGAGAATCCTTTATCCAAAGGGCACAGGTTTAATTCCTCGCATTAGCAGTTTATTTGGTTTGAGACAAAGGTCAGTGATGTAACTCTGTAAGTTCAGCCAGAATTGGCCCAAACTTAACAGGTTACCTAGAGAAATCTAGGGTCAGTAAGCAGGAAGGGCATGCAAAAGTATAGGATGACTGGCTTGTAGCTTCCTATTGCACTTCCTGGCTAAAGGATCACCTGGTCCTTTCTGGGCTTCTGACTTAGCCATAGAAGCTTTCTTTTAAACCCATTAAACATAAGTACAAAGGAAGAAATGCCAGTAAGGTGGTCCTTCCTTTTCAATGAATTGTTGATGTACAGACAAGAGTGTAGGTCATAAGAGGTGGCTGGTGAATGTTTTGCAAGGTTTAAAAATTTAGGGCAATTGCTCAGGTTGGCACCTGAGCACAAAAGTAAAATTTTGTGAATGGTTTTTCTTTGTGAATGTTATATTTATGTCATGTCCAAAATTTTAAAGTTAATCTTCATTGTTTTGTTTTAATTTCCATGGCCCTAGGCCTTTAGTGTATTAAAACCTACTTATGCCCATCCATTTTCTTTTAAACAGAGAGGAGTTCTATGTTTCCTAGCTTCAATAAATTTATATGCAATTTTGAGACCAGGGTTACGAAGTAGGTCAAAACTTGCAAGTGGAACTATGATATGACTAATTAATTTGTAAGAAATGTATATCAATTTAAAGATTTAAAAAACTATGTAGAAAACAAACAAGACAAATAAATAAAAGTATCCCTTTACAACCATTTAATTAAGTGTAACAAATGTAGATCATCCCTATGATTGAAATGAACAAAGCTTCAATTATGAATCTGTTTTCTTTAAACAGACTGAAAGGGCAAACCTCCAAGCTATGACAAATTCAATCTCACTTTTGATCTCTTTCCTTTTCAATAGGAACTTTCTTTGGATTTTTTTTCAACCAAGAAAAAACAGTAAGGGACATGATCAGGTATAACTGACCTTCCACTAAGCCTACATACCCAGGGGAAAATTGTGCAGCTATACTAATAATTGGTAAATTTTTTGTTGTTCATATGTTTGATTTATTATGTTTTTACAAACATAATAAGTGCTTCAACTACAAGTTTTTGTGCTCTTGAAAATGACCTAAGTATACTCAAATAGTTTTTGGGTATAAATAGCTTAAAACATTGGTCTCAAACTTACTGTTTCATTATTAATCCATTTTTTACATGTTGTATAATCTATGAGCACTGATTTTCCACAATTAAGTTGGATTAATAAATTTTACAATATTATGCTGTATTTCTTTTTCTTTGATGCCGAATTTTCAATTAAGGTATGTGTTTCTGGTCATTTTTTACAAAATAATGTATGTTTTTCACTGCCAAAATTTGTTAGGTTAAGTAAGGTCAAAAAGTGCTTAAACTTGAACTAGCAAAATAAGCAATTATTATATTTGTAAAGAACATACAAAAAGGCATCAAGTGGTATATTCACTTTATTTATAAATCAAAATATGAACAACAAGAAATTCACCCCTAACATGCCTAATTTGCAAATATATAGCCCAAATTATATATTTCCAATGTTTTCTGCCACCTTTTACCTGTTTTTCCAGTTCTTGTTTTGCCACAGTTGCCTCAATTAACAGGTACTAGGGTTGAGGGATACATTGGCAGAATCAATAGAAAATATGTAATTTCAGCTATAGATTTCCATATTAGGAGGGTTGGGGCTAAAGTAGAGCAGGGCTGCATGTAGAATGTGTATGTAGAAAGCTATAATTATTATGTAAATTACAAAGAATCATCTTTTTTTAACAGGTTTTCTTCTATAGGTCTACAGGTCCTTCTCTTGGCTTATACCACATCAAGCATTATATAACCAGAGAAGAATAAGTAGCAAAAAGATATATATACATAAGCACATGTTATTTAACAATGACTTCTCTAGTGCTTAACTATGACCCCTTAGTAATATTAACAAGAAATGACGGTAAAACTGGTGCAAACAGTATTACTGGCTTTCATATAAAGTGAATATACCAGTTGATGCCTGTTTTTATAATAATCGCTTCTATTACAAATTCAGATTTAAGCACTTTTTCACCTCTTGACCTCTTAAAAATGACCTATTAATGGGGTCATTACAAATCTGTAATTGTTTAGAAACAAATTTGGAGTATATATTTGCACAACGGGGGGGGGGGGGGTAAAGCATAGCATCTATATTGTATATGTAAACTAACCATTGCTGTTTTTTTTTAATGTGTTTATGCACATCAAATTTTAATAAGAGAAATCACCAGTGCAACAGCACACACATAAAAAAATTCCAGCAATGGTTAGTTTACATATTCAATATATGCTATACTTTACCTCCAACCCCTGATGTGCAAATATGTAGCCCAAATTTGTTTCTAAACTATTACAGATTTGTAATGACCCCATATATAGGTCATTTTTAAGAAGTCAAAAAGTGCTTAAATCTGAATTTGTGGTAGAAGCGATTATTATATTTGTAAACAGCATTAAAAAAGGCATCAAGTGGTATATTCACTTTATATGAAAGCCAGTAATACTGTTTGTACCAGTTTTACCCAATGGTAAAACTGGTGCAAACATGTATAGGTAACAGAAAAAGTGAAATTTAGTGTAAATAACAATCAGGAACTGGATACTGGCTCAAGGGGGCCAAAAACAGGGCTAAATAATTGGAGTTCAAAGAGCGTGGTGATTTTTTAGTGAAAAAAATCACTTCCCTGGCTAGTTTAGGACTTGTAATTAATGAACCTACTGAAACTCACTGTTTCATTACTAATCTATTTTTTAAATGTTATATAATTCACAAGCACTGATTTTCGACAATTAAGTTAGATTTATAAATTTTACAATATTATACTGTTTTCTACTTCTTTGATGCCAAATTTTCAATTAAAGTATGTGTTTTTGTTCATTTTTGACAAAATAATGTATGTTTTTCACTGCCAAAATTTGTTAAGTTAGCTAAGGTCAAAAAATGCTTAAATTTAAAGTAGTAATATAAGCAATTATTATATCTGTAAAGAACATACAAAAAGGCATCAAGTAGTATATTCACTTTATTTTTAAGTCAAAATATGAAAAAAACAAAAAATTTACTCCCGACCTGCCTAATTTGCAAATATATAGCCCAAATTATATATTTTAAATGTATTTTGCCACCTTTTAGCCTACTTATTTTTCCAGTTCTTGTTTTGCCACAGTTGCTTCAATTATCAGGTACTAGGGTTGAGGTATAGATTGGCAGAATCAATAGACAATATGCAATTTCAGCCTTAGATTTCCATATTAGGAGGGTTGGTGCTAAAGTAAAGCAGAGCTGCATACTTCTCTAGTGCTTAAGTATGACCCCTTAGTAATATTGACAAGAAATGAGTAACAGAAAAAATGCAATTTGGACTAAATGGCAATCAGGAACTGGATACAGGCTAAAGGGGGCCAAAAACAGGGCTGTATAATTGGAGTTCAAAGAACTCAAATTATACATTAATTTTAAAAAAATCACTGTATATGTGATTTTTTAGTGAACTAAATCCTTCCCTTGCTAATTTAGGACTTTAAATTGATTAGCCTACTGAAATTTACCTATCCTATGCAATTGAAATATTTTACCTTTTCAGAGCATTAAGACAATCCATCACAATAAAAAAAAAATATCCAAGGCATCTTGAATGGAATGACTAAAAGAAGACAAATGAAAATCACAATTTACAATCTAACAATTAAACTTCTGGCCACACAAATTGTATTAGGATACTCAGCTCTGAAATAATTGCTCAAGTAGCTTAGTAGTAACTTTAACTAATATTGCAATAACTTTATAAGATTTTTCTTAACCATTTTATTATCTACCTATTCCCCCCTCCCAGTAAAAGAAAAAACCCAACCACCCACACAAATAAAAAGCCAGCTTTAACTAGGGTAATAACATAGTTTTTGAGTCTATTTTAGTGCAACCTACCCAACAACAAAAAATCTGGGTCAACAACTCACCACACTGGTACACAAAAGCACTGCCTTTATCCTGGATCCATCTGAAGACATACTCCATGATTACCTAAAATTAAAACTTTTGCCTTCTTTCCGAGTTAACTTGATACGAACGTACAAAATGTAAAAGTTGTTAAAAGTCAACTTTTCATTAACTTTCAGTCAACTTTTACAAATCGAACGCTCAAAGTTAACTCGGAATCGCAAATAAAACGTCGAAATGCTGGTTTCAGTCAACTTGAAATGTGATTCGAACGCAACTCAAGCCGTCGTCGTCGTCGTCGAATTAAGGTCCTTTCTGCTTCTTTTCGAGCCTCAGGACCTTGTTCTCTTGGTTGATTCCTTCTCTTCTATTGAAATAAATTGAGCTTTACAGTCCGCCACTTCACTTAATTATATAACTTCCTACTAAATCACTGACTTAATTTTCGATACGTATGAACATGTCAGCTTACACATCTCTACACTGTCTTCAATATTTTCGCATTCTCCCAACATAGTTTCCACTGTAAGATGGATATTCCTAGTCCGACAATATCTTTTCACTTCTAGTCTTTGTTGTTCATGCGCAGGACACCTCAGGAGTAAATGTTCCCTTGTCTCTGGTACACTGCATATGCTGCAATTCCCATCTTCACCAAACATTCTTGCTTTGAATACTCCATATCCAGCATGACCTGGACGTAGTCTGAAGATTATTCTTATTTGCGTTCTACTGAGCTTCGAGTAGATTTTCGTAGGCTGAAGTTTTGTTTTCTTAAGAGCAAACATATTTCCAGTAACGTCTTGGATATGTTGTGCTCTAGCTACTCGCATCTGTTGCATGGCCGATCGAATGTTGTTGATGACTGTTGGTGCGAATTCTTCCACAGATGTTCCATTAGCAAGTGCATCTTTGGCTCCCTGGTCTGCCGCTTCATTTCCTTCTATCCCTCTATGCCCTGGAATCCAGTGCAGAACCACAATGCTTCCTTCATCAATCAATTTACTTATCGTTTCATATGTAATGAGGACTTCCCTTGTTACATTTTTTGCGTGAATATTCTTCAATGCTGATACCACACTCTTCGAATCAGTGCATATCAAGAATGCGTTGCAGCCATATCTGGGTTGAATGAGGTGCTCTGCTGCTTTATTGACTGCCAGGAGTTCTGCTTGAAAGATGGAGGTCCTGGGATGCAGCTTATATTTTTCAGCTATCCGAGATTTAGGGATGACAAAGGCGGCACCAGCTTCGTTTTCCGTTTTCGAACCGTTCGTATATATTTCTAGATACCCATGATATTTTTCAGCTTTCATTGCTAAAAATGCTGGTACAATGGCCTTCCTTTCTTCAAAATTGGTCTCGCAAACCAACTTGTCCACCTCCCATGGTGGTGGACGTCGAGGGTTGCACACACTCAGCATTTCTGAAAAGTTTAGTCGCACTCCTTGATTTTTCATCAGTTCTTCAGCCTTTTCAAGGACATAGTAGTTTTTCCTTTTCTTTGTTTGGTTGTTGGCGTATACTAGTCCGGGCTTTACAATCAGGGACTTAACTGAATGGTTTTTGTCTGCCAACCATACTTTTGACGTATATCTGAGGATATGCATATTTCTTCCTGTCTGGAGATCTTCTAAGCCACTTTCTGATGACATGAAGCCTATGGGTGTAGATTTTCTTGCCCCGTATGCAATCCGAAGTGCTGAATTTTGTACTGTGTCCAACTTTGACAATGTTGATTGACAATCTGACGCGCTGATTATTGACGCATATTCGAGTTTTGCCCGTATGTACTTAATATAGAACTCTAGGAGAAATTCCGGTTTAGGTCCCCAGTTTGCTCCTGAGATCGTTCGTAGCAAGTTCATTCTTCGGATACAACTAATCTTTGTCTGAAATACGTGTTGTTTTCCAGTCATCTTGTTGTTTACTGTGTATCCTAAGAAACGCGCATTTGTTACGTATTGCATTTCCTTTCCACACATTGTCAACTTCTCCGGTGTTTCGATTCTTCTGTTGCTTATCATCATAGCCTGGGTTTTGTCTGGTGAGAATTGCAGATCAGCTGACGTTGCCCAATGTTCTAACTTTGTCATCATTGCCTGTGCTTTCTTTACTACTTCCTTCATATTATCTCCAATTATCCAGGATGCATTATCATCAGCAAAAATGGATGGTCTGCACTCATCATCATCTAATGGCATGTCATATACTCCAATATTGTAATAATCTGGCCCAAGTGCAGACCCCTGCGGAACTCCTCTCTTTGGTTCTACTTCAACTGTGGAAACTGATTGGCCAACTTTTACAACAACAGTACGTTCTGTCAGGTAACTCATTCCAAACTGTACAATGTTTCCAACCAATCCCATTGCCATCATTACTTCTAGCATTTTTCGATGAACCAAGTTGTCAAAAGCTCCTCGCACATCCAAAAATACCACTATCATTATTTTGCCATTCTGTAATACATAAAATGCATCTCTTTGGAGTAAGACCAAATTTTCCAAAGTGCTTCTGTTACGCCGAAATCCACACTGATAATCTTTGAGCCCTTTCTTTTCTTCTATCAACCATGATAGTCTATTTTTTACTAGCCTTTCATAGACTTTCCCCAATACTGGTAAAAGGGTTATGAATCTGAAATTCTCAATCTTCTCTGAGTCTTTTCCTGGTTTTGGTATCATAATCGCTGTCCCTTTTTTTCCAAATCTTGGGGAAATATTCGGATTTCCATGCTTTATTTATGATCTTCAGCAGTTCCTTCATCCATATTTCAGGCAATCTTTTGACAAATTCTGGGTAAATAAGGTCATCTCCTGGTGTGGTGTTTGGCAGGTTTTTCACGACCTCATTTACTTCTCTTTCTGTGAATGGTCTGTTATAATCTTCCATTCTTTTCTTTTGGGATACTTTCTTGACCTTCCAAATTGTTCTGTTATAGTCGTTTTTGGAGGGGTCCTGTCTTCCTATTACATTCTTCAAATATTCTGCTCCAGCATTTGCTTTATCTATGTTATCCACTAATATTTCCCCATTTACGACAATTGGCGGATTATCCTCCCTAGCTTGGTTTCTTGTGTTCATGCACTTGATGAATCTATATACTTTTGTACTGGACTCTCTAAAATCTAGATTTTCCACAAATGTGTGCCAGGAATGCCGTTTTGCATCCTTCACTTTCTTTCTAAATCTAGCATGAGCTTGCTTCACCTTTATATATCTGTCTAGGGTTGGGATTCTGTCATACTCGTGTCTTCTCTTCTTCAGTTCTTTTTTAGCTTCCTCACAGTCCTCATTCCACCAGGGTGTACTTTTCTGTCCTTTCAGGTTATGCTTATTCTTTGGAATTGTTTTTTCTGCTGCCTCCAGCAATTTCCCCAGAACAATTTCTATTTTTTGGTCTACTTCCTCCGCAAGCATAAGCATTTTATCTATCTCCATGGATTTCAGTGCCTCATCAAATTCTGACCAGTTAGCTTTCTGGATCGAAAATCTGGGGCTTGATGGTTCACTGTCCTGGTCTTGTTGTTTCCACTGGATGACATATGGTTGTGGTCGAGGGCCTGCTCTACATACTCCTATGAGGACAGTAACTTAACTTTTCAGTTCCTTTATAGTGTGGAATACTGAGTCACTTTTTCAACCATTTACAGCGCTCTTCACAAGTCGTTAGTCTGTTTCTTATGTAACCAAGAACATGGCTGCTCCTCTCTTGCACGTAGTTCTAACCATGGAGAAGCTGAGGGTTATTCAGGCTATGTTTGGAGTATTTAACATTGTTTCTTATTTCTAACTATCTGCTTCATTGAGGCAATATAACTTTTTTTTTCCTTAAATTTGTTTTTAATACTGAGGATTTGGGTGATGCAATACGTTTGCCCTATTATAAAAGAGACTTGCTGTCTCAGTCTAGTCTGCCAGAATGGATATGCTACTAAAAAAAGAGAGAATATCCGTAAAAAAGGACATTAAAATTTGTATTCCGTTTTTTTTCTGTCCCAAAAAAGTTTAGCCTCCTAAGTTATTTGCTTTTTCAAAATACTCTTCGTTCTGAGGAATATCAAAGGTTATGTTTATATGTATCCGTAAAATGAAGGTTCCAAAGAGAAAAGAAAAAAAGAACATTTAATATGTAAACCATGTTATCATTAATATTATACCCTAATTTAATTTTTTCATACTTTTTGATAATCATAATAATTTAGTAAGTGCGTTTCTTGAGCCAAATTGACATGCCTCTGTGCATTTGAACATGTTTGTCTCCAGAAATTGTCTGGGGTTGGTATATCTTACAAATCGGTCTGCCCCCTTTCCCTTTATTCTTTACTGTGCATTTAGTAATGCAGAATAAAGGGTTGCAAAAGGATTTTTTTTTTAACAATTTAGATAGCGTTTAAAAAAAGAGAAAAAAACGTTTCAGGGAAATTTTATCGTTGTGAACTGTTGGATGCAGGAGTTCTTTTAGTACCAAGGACAATGAAAATGAAATCTGATTGTTTGAGCTGGTGAAGTGAAAACTTGCATGACCCTCCATTCCCTACTGTGCTTTTAGTAATGCAGAATCCAGGGTTGCAAAAGGAATTTTTTAACAATTTAAATAACGTTATAATAAAATGAAAAAAAACCTTAAAAAGAAAAAAAACGTTCCAGGGAAATTTTATCGTTGTGAACTGTTGGATGCAGAAGTTCTTTTTAGTACCAAGGACAATGGAAATGAAATCCGATTGTTTAAGTTGCATGACCCTCCATTCCCTAATGTGCTTTTAGTAATGCAGAATCCAGGGTTGCAAAAGGAATTTCTTAAGAATTTAAATAACGTTTAAAAAAAAGAAAAAAAATGCTTCAGAGAAATATTCTCGTTGAGAACTGTTGGATGCAAGAGTTCTTTTAGTACCATGGATAATGAAAATGAAATCTGATTGTTTGAGCTGGTGAAGTGGAAACTTACATGACCATAGGAACAAAATTGGTCAACTTTGTGTAAAAATTGCGCCTTTTGTTGCAGTTATTCCGATTATTTCTTCTATTAAAATCCATAATTCATTTCCTTATCAAAAATTGCCAATATTGCCAATTTAGATAAGAACTAGATAATATAAGAACTGCTATAGATTAGACAGTAGTACTACAACAGATTAGATAAGAGCTGCTATAGGACTAAATCTCGAAAGAAAATCCTTCACTGTAAATAAATACTGTCACCCTTTTTGCACGTTTTGAGTTTAACTCGGTTATTTATTGTAATTTCTGTTCGTTTTCGACCAATTGACCAATTTGACTAATTTCGCAAGTTTCCACTTGACGAATTCAAAAATCAGAGTTCATTTTCGCCGTCCTTGGTACTTTAAATCAAACAGTTCGTGGTAACGAGCTGTAGTAAGGAGCGACCCGGCTCAATAGTGACCGAAACTCTAAAAAATGGAATTTTGATACCAATAGTTACATCAAAAGTATCGCATTTTAATGCTGATTTTAAATATATAAGTTTCATCAAGATCAGTTATACCCATCAAAAGTTACAAGCCTGAAAAAATTTGCCTCATTTTAGAAAATAGGGGGAAACACCCTCTAAAAGTCATACAATCTTAACGGAAATCACACCATCAGATTTAGCGTATCAAAGAACCTTATTTTAGAAGTTTCAAGCTCCTATCTACAAGAATGTGGAATTTCGCATTTTTTGCCAGAAGACAGATCACGGATGCGTGTTTATTTGTTTGTTTGTTTTGTTGTTTTTTTCCCAGGGGTGATCATATCGACTGAGTGGTCCTAGAATGTCGCGAGAGGGCTCATTCTAACGGAAATTAAAAGTTCTAGTGCCCTTTTTAAGTGACAAAAAAATTTGAAGGGTACATAGGCCCCCTCCGACGCTCATTTTTCCCAAAAGTCACCGGATCGAAATTCTGAGATAGCCATTTTATTCACCATTGTCGAAAAACTTAATATCTATGTATTTAGGGACGACTTACTCCCCCACAGTTCCCGTGGGAGGGGCTGTAAGTTACAAACTTTGACCTGCGTTTACATATAGTAATGGATACTGGGAAGCGTACAGACGTTTTCAGGGGGATTTTTTTGGTTTAGGGGGTGAGTTGAGGGGGGGGGGTTACGTGGGAGGATATTTTTCATCGAGGAACTTCTCACGGGGGAGGAGAAAAAACAATGAAAAAATAAATATGAAAAGTTTTTTCTACTGAAAGTAAGGAGCAACATTAAAACTTAAAACAAACAAAAATTATTACATATATGAGAGGTTTACCAATGAAAACGTTTGTAAAAAATTAAAAGTTTTAGTTCCCTTTTTAAATAATCAAAAAATTGGAGGGCAACTAAGCCTCCTCCCTTCCTCCTTTTTTCTCAAAATCTTCCGATTAATTGCACCTAATTCATATGCAAATTTCGTTTTAATTATTTATGTGGGGAGAGCCAAGATCAAAACATGCATTAATTCAAAAACGTCCAGAAATTAAATAAAAAAAAACAAGTTTTTTTAAAATGAAAGTAAGGAGCAACATTAAAACTTAAAACGAACAGAAATTACTCCGTATATGAAAGGGGCTTTTCCCGCTCTTTACGCTAAAGTTTCTTACTGTTTTAAAAAGTAGAGTTAAGAGAAAGAGTCAAACTTTAGCGTAATGAGAGAGGCGTTGAGGAGGAAAAGCCCCTTTCATATATGGAGTAATTTCTGTTCGTTTTAAGTTTTAATGTTGCCCCTCACTTTCATTTAAAAAATCTTGTTTTTTTTTATTTAATTTAGTACCAAAGACAATGAAAATGAAATCTGATTGTTTGAGTTGGTGAAGTGGAAACTTGTTGCCATGACCAGTTGCAGTCATGTTGCGTCCTGAGGAAGTCAATATGGTAGCAACAAAATGGAATTTCCGGATGAGAAATTAATAAAACTTTAAAATAAATGAATAAACTTTTTCTATAATGCCTTTACGGTGAGCACAATAGATATATCTAGATATCTAGATCAGAGCTTCAATCTCCATTCCACATTTTAGATATTTGACCTGAAATCAAAATATGATAAAATACGGTAAACCCTCCGCTTGTTTTGTAAAGCAAGATAGCAGTAAATGACAATGCTGGCTAACTTTTTTAATAAGACCGCCGAAACTCCAGGAAAAAGTATTAATTCTTCTTCGTATACCTTCTAACTTTGACTTCCTAACTTTCTGAACTTCAGTAAGAAGTTCGATGAATGTATATACCCCAGAACTTTCTGTATAGTTGCTACAGCAACACCTTGAGAAACGAGTGGGGGATATTAGATTAACTTTTTTTAATATTCAAAAAACCCAACATTATTTCGTAATTAAAATTTAAGCTGACCGAGGACCCTAATTTGGTGCGTAGACTCTATCCCCACCTACCTATCTTATTTGGTATATTATTTAGGGTCTTTCAAAAAGTCGTTTCTCTGGCAAGCATCAATTCTATGTCAAAATTTTCAATGAGTTTAATATAGGCATATTACCGTGTTCTTTGGACGCCGGATTCTCCAGAAGAATGTGTCACGTATGCAGGGAGGGGGTATTCCCTCAGCATATTCGACCGGTTCGTGAGAAAAATTGAGATTGTAAAATTATCGGACGTAGAATCACGATTTTATCGATGTCGATCTGATAATATAGATTATATCATATACTTCATGGAGATATCAATTTTATTCAGTAAAAATGCCTAGTGAAGCTTTTTAGCCCCACCCCCAAGCATAGAGGAGGGTGTCGACTCTTTTTCTTTGGCCTTGGATCTTTCGCAAGAAGAACTGGAGTTTTCATCATAGGTCGTTAGTTGTTTTATCATTGTTAGTACACGGTTCTACATGGCCAGAACACGATTGTTTTATCATTGTTAGTTGAAAGCTGGGGCCAAGAAGGGGCCCCAGCTTTGAATAGACTTCCTATTTTATTTCGGGTTCGGAGTGGTATAAAATTGTGACTGGAGGTAGTTCGCTGTGTTTACATCATTATACTAAAATTTAAAGATCTTAGCATCTTCAATCTTCATCTCAAAGTAGATACCCTCATTTTGGGGAGACCCTCATTCAGCTCCATGGACTTGAGATGAAGTACAAATATTTCATGACTTTCTTACATATTGACCGAGGAATAGCTTGGATACCTTCTAAGATACCTTCCTTGAGTCTAACAACGGTCCCAAGACTCCCCAAAGACACTCTGTCCTTGAGATAGCAAAACAAGTACAGGTTAAATCTCCCTAAACTTAGTAATTATCTTCTAAATTGTTTTTTCGGTTGGTTTGTCCTCCTTGGTTTTTGTAACAGCTACTGTAAGACAGGACTGCAACTAAGCATTTGACATTGTTACAAAATTAAACCAAATATATTTTTGAGAGTTATGATTGATACAAGTATTTTTACAGACCTGCTCTAAGATATTAAACAGCCTTTTAGTGTCCTCGACTAAACCAGCAGCCTTTTCAATTGTCTTGTTGGCCAACACAGTCCAAGTAATCAATTATTTCAAAGTGGGGAGATAATTCTTTCTCACTCCTCAAGAGCTGTCGACTCTTCACTTTAGGAAAACTTCTTTTATCTGGAAATTTGGGAAACAGCCAATGTTATTTAAGGAAAAGAATGGACGAAGATCCTACTCTATTCAGGGAATTCCGTTGATTCGTGTAATGCGTCCGTTGGTGGCTTCCTACTTATGGTTGTAACTGATGTTGGGGGTAAGACAGGATCTCATTTTTGCTTAGGGCAACTACGGATATGGTCTATATAAAGCTGAAATAATGAAAATGTTTGGTTTCTCATAATTTACATTTTGAATGATAGGCCTATTAACTTTTCTTGTATAGGCTATGAATGAAACAAATAGAATTATGCTATAATATCAGTCATGCCTAACACGAATCATGCTAAGCGTTTTTGGGAAACGGAAAGAGGGGAGGCACATGTACACGATTGGTGCATGAATGACTTTTAATATAAAACAAAATTTTAATGTACTGTTATTTAAATTAATTAAGCCTCAGACGCCAGTATGTGTAATCCGCCAAGGTTTCTCGACTTTCTAATTTTTGTTTCTACTATATTATAGATTGGATAGTGAAAAAAGTAAATAAAAGAAGGTGATGGTGCTACCAGCACCGTCACCAGAAGGAGACGGTGCTGCCAGGTACAAGAAACCGTTGCTGACATTGAATACACTGACGATGGTGTTTTATTCGCAGACTCTGCCGAGAAATAATAAAAAATGATTGAAAGAATAGCAAATATTAATAGTCATGGACTTACGTTTACTATCCCAAGACAGTGTATTTTTAACCAAAAAGAAGGTTTCTATATATCTTTGTGGAGAATCCATTGAAAGGATAGAATAGTTCAATTTAAAATAAAAATTTGGGGGTCACTGATAGACATTAGAGGTAGAACTTCTGATAAGATTCAAGGTATGATTAGCAGAGCATGATCTGTTAATGGTCGGCTCCAGAAATCATTGTGAAAAGCATGGGAAACCACCCTTACAATGAAGGTCAGGATCTATTCAGCACAAGGCCGTATCCATTGGGTTAGGCGTTTTGACCTCCCCCCCCGCCCTCGAAATGTTTGTGTGACTCGTAAAAAAGTAACAAAAATAGATATAAAGATTTTTTAATGAGTTTTTTAAGGGTGTTTTGGTACCTCCCACCCCTCCGAAGAATTCTTGTTTAAAATACTCCCCCCCCCCCAAAGAAAAAATCTTGGGCAAGGGCCTAATTCAGCATGCATGAATTAAATTTTTATTATATGGATTCGATACTTGGTCCATTAAATTGAGGAAAAGAGTCATCTTGACGGACCATCAGCAGTATAAGGCTGGTACAAAAGATAAGTAACCAACAGTTGATGAAATATGTGGACAAAAGCTTGACTTTTCCACAATTATCAAGAAAAAAGTGGATGGCTCAGGTAATAAAACACCTTGGAGAGTGCCTGCCATGCTAGATACTAATATCAGTTAGTTCGTAGTTAGTTCGGCTGTACACTTAAGGCAGAACCCAGTAAAAGCAGTTTATCCAGCAGATTGTCGATGTCGTTGTCGTTGGGCAGAACGGCCTATGTGTCATCTTGAGTAAGTTTACCCCAGATATGATAAAACAAAAGAAAATTATGGGCATGCTCCCCTTCTTCCTCGTAGAAGACCAACCAGGTTGCTGGGTTAAATCTTGGCAGAAAGTCGTCAAAAAGATGTCGAGCGCCTTGGGGGATTATCACTATATCACAATGAAAGATTGTCGCATTTTTACTATTAGGTTAACTCATGGATGGAATTAGTTCGGCTGCACACTTAAGGCAGAACCCAGGAAAAACGGTTTATCCAGCAGATTTTCGACGTCGTTGTCGTTGGGCAGAACGGCCTATGTGTCGTCTTGAGTAAGTTTACCCCAGATATGATAAAACAAAAGAAAATTATGGGCATGCTCCCCTTCTTCCTCATAGAAGAGCAACCAGGTTGCTGGGTTAAATCTTGGCAGAAAGTCGTCAAAAAGATGTCGAGCGCCTTGAGGGATTATCACTATATCACAATGAAAGATTGTCGCATTTTCACTATTAGGTTAACTCGTGGCTGGAGTTAGTTCGGCTGCACACTTAAGGCAGAACCCAGGAAAAACGGTTTATCCAGCAGATTTTCGATGTCGTTGTCGTTGGGCAGAACGGCCTATGTGTCGTCTTGAGTAAGTTTACCCCAGATAAGGGGTGAAACAAAAAGAAATATTCGATAAAATAATAGTTTTTTTTACTAAAAATAAAAAGGGAGCTTGGCTAAAACCAAGAATCAGTAGAAATTATCTTGCACCTGGTTGTCATTACCACGAAACTAAGATGGATGTCTGCTTTACTGAAAACTCAGTGTATCTTTTGGTATCATCTTAGAAATAAACTTGACTAGATTGGGTCTCAACTTTTTCAGTTAATAACAGCCTGTATATAATCAGTAATAAAATATGAGTAATAATATATAATAATTAAATAATAAGTAATATATCAGTAATAATATATAATCAGTTAATAAAACACTTGCGTTTATTTGCATATCTTAGAGCCCCAAAACGAAAGGGTGCATTTCGCACTTTATTCGAAGAGAAGAAATTTAATGCAAGAAAACTCCTCAACCCACTTAGATATCTCCCTCTCCTCAAACAGATCCAAAATAAAGTTGGTCACGCCACAACTCCTTGATAATAAATAACAATTTGACGCCAATTTTCTATTTTACCTATTAAGCCTAACTGCCTCGTTAGTTACAGACTGATGTACACATTTTTTAAGTTTTTATTTTTAGTGTCCATTTTTTAATCTTTTCTTGTGTGAATTTGGCTCAAATGTATTATTCAATAAACGTAATCGATACCTGTAATAAATGCTAGAGGCAGAATCAAACAGTTCGTGGTAACAAACTGTAGTAAGGAGCGACCCGGCTCAATAGTAACTGAAACTCTAAAAATGGAATTTTGATACCAATAGTTACATCAAAAGAATCGCATTTTAATGCTGATTTTAAATATATAAGTTTCATCAAGATTAGTCTTACCCATCAAAAGTAACGAGCCTGAGAAAATTTGCCTCATTTTTGAAAATAGGGGGAAACACCCCCTAAAAGTCATACTATCTTAACAAAAATTACACCATCAGATTCATCGTATCAGAGAACCTTATTGTAGAAGTTTCAAGCCCCTATCCTCAAAAATGTGGAATTTCGCATTTTTAGCCAGAAGACAAATCATGGATGTGTGTTTTTTTTTTTTTTTTTTTTTTTCCCAGGCGTGATCGTATCGACCTAGTGGTCATAGAATGTCGTGGAAGGGCTCAGTCTAACGGAAATTAAAAGTTCTAGTGCCCTTTTTAAGTGACTAAAAATATCGGAGGGCAACTAGGCCCCCTCCCACGCTCATATCCCCCCAATGTCACCGGATAAAAATTTTGAGATAGCCATTTTATTCACCATAGTCGGAAAACCTAATAACTGTGTCTTTGGGACGACTTACTCCCCCGCAGTCCCCGTGGGAGGGGCTGCAAGTTACAAACTTTGACCTGTGTTTACATATAGTAATGGTTACTGGGAAGGGCACAGAGGTTTTCAGGGGGATTTTTTGATTGGGGAGGGGCTACGGGGGGATCTTTCCATGGAGGAACTTCTCATGGGGGAAGAGACTTTCAATGGAGGGGGCGCAGGATTTTCTAGCATTATTTAAGAAAACAATGAAAAAATAAATATGAAAAGTTTTTTCTACTGAAAGTGAGGAGCACCATTAAAACTGAAAACAAACAGAAATGATTACTTATATGAGGGGTTTACCTCCTCGTAATACCTCGCTCTTTACGCTAAAGTGTTTTTAGTAATTTCAACTATTTATTCTACGTCCTTTGTGATTCAGGGGTTATTCTGAAGGAATTGGGACAAAATTTAAGCTTTAGTGTAAATAGCGAGGCATCGAAGAGGGGTGAGCCCCCTCATATACGCAATAAGAACATACGAATATAGAAGCTCACTACGTAAGTTAATTCGTAAGTTACGAATATTTTTCACTTATGAAAACGTTCGTAAAAATTTAAAAGTTATAGTTGCCTTTTTAAGTAATCAAAAAATTGGAGGGCAACTAGGCCTCCTCTCTCGCTACTTTTTTCTCAAAATCTTCCGATTAAAACTATGAAAAAGCCATTTAGCCAAAAAAAATTAATATGCAAATTTTGTTTTAATTATTTATGTGCGGAGAGCCAAGATCAAAACATGCATTAATTCAAAAACGTCCAAACAAGTTTTTTAAAATGAAAGTAAGGAGCGTCATTAAAACTTAAAACGAACAGAAGTTACTCCGTATGTGTAAGGGGCTTTTCCTCCTCAACGCCCCGCTCTTTACACTAAAGTTATTTACTGTTTTAAAATGTAGAGTTAAGAGAAACAGTCAAACTTTATCGTAAAGAGCGGGGCGTTGAGGAGGAAAAGCCTCTTTCATATACTGAGTAATTTCTGTTCGTTTTAAGTTTTAATGTCGGTCCTTACTTTCATTTAAAAAAACTTGTTTTTTTTTAATTTCTTATAAGATTCAAGGCTTCATTTACAAATTATGGTCTGTACTCCTCTAGTTGTATTTCCAAAAGCGTGTTTCCTTCATAGGAGGTAAGGGAGACCAACCCTCACTGGGATGAAACAAACTTCAGAACTTCTTACTCAAAGACTACCTAAGATAAGTTAATTGGCTATAAATGTGTACCAGAAGGACGGTACACTAATTCCGCACCGTCAATCTTTTACAGCTTTTTTCGTATCTTAATCCTTGAAAAATAAAATTGTTCAGTAATATTTTGATATTTTCAGTAATCCTGGTTAATAAGGTGTTTTTACGATATGAATACTGAAACACATAGCTAAAAAAAGGAATAAAATTTGAACCTTATATTAAAAAAATTTAGACCTATTCTATCCGGATATGCTTCCTTGCGAAACACAGGATTGAACCACAGTACCCTTGAACAGGAAGCGCAGCTTTACCCACAGTGCTATCGCAAGGTATTTAACTAGATGATTCTTCCAGGAATCTATGTACTTACTTTGGACAATGGAACTTTAGTGGCTGATTTACATCTGCTTGTTAATTCAGCATTAAATAGATGAGATGATTTATTTTAAAAATGGACAGTTCAAAGCATGGAAAGGTAATATGTCAATTTTTTTAAAAGAATCAGATGGCAAAACCGGTGCAATTTGTATCCCCAACAATTATTTTTTCTCACCAGCCGTTATTTTAAAGAAATATCCCTCTCTATTAGATTCCTCCTTCATAACGAATTAGCCCCCCCTGGGTGTAAAGATGGTGGCTTTGGATAGATTGAGATGGAGGTAGAGTGTGCGCAGCTGTGTTGGCCTCAGGTGGTTTGGTGCTGCAGCGAGCAATTGTTAGTAGTACTATTGGTAGTAGTTTATACATTTTGAGTAGTGTCGGTTATCTAACAGGGGTGGCTATTTGGGAGGGGGAGGGGGAGCAATCTTTTCCCCTAGAGAGGTTTAGAAAATACTTTTTCATTTATCTTTACATTGAACAAAATCGAAAAATAATAAAATTGCACTTTCCTAAGTTTCAAAGTGCACTTTGTTTGTATTTTCATTTTTTTAAAAATAATTGTTGGGGATCCAAATTGCACCGGTTTTGCCATCTGATTCTTTTAAAAAAAATTGACATATTACCTTTCCATGCTTTGAACTGTCCATTTTTAAAATAAATCATCTCATCTATTTAATGCTGAATTAACAAGCAGATGTAAATCAGCCACTAAAGTTCCATTGTCCAAAGTAAGTACATAGATTGCTGGAAGAATCATCTAGTTAAATACCTTGCGATAGCACTGTGGGTAAAGCTGCGCTTCCTGTTCAAGGGTACCGTGGTTCAATCCCGTGTTTCGCAAGGAAGCAAATCCAGATGAAATAGGTTTAAATTTTTTTAATATAAGGTTCAAATGTTATTTTTTTTAGCTATGTGTTTCAGTGTTCATATCGTAAAAACACCTTATTAACCAGAATTACTGAAAATAACAAATGAATGTGGATTGACATTTTGATATATGCTTATATTCATTGCTGAAAGTCTCAAAATCTTTTAATTTACAAAAATCACAAAGTAGAAAACGTTTAAAGCTCTGTGGGGGGAGCATTGGGTCCGACCTTAGCTTGGCAATGGACTCAGAAATCGAAATCGTCTGCAGCAATTCATTGCATAACCGACGCAAGGACATTAGTAGTAAAAAATCGTCGATACTACGTTTTACTACATATATGGTACTACAGAGTATAATGCAACTACATGCTACAGAAAATGTTTAAAAGTGATTTTACTTTCAGTAAACCCCCAATTACGTTCGGAGCTTTAGAAGACACAGTAGCCCTGCTTCTCACTGTGTTAGTTTCAGTTCTCGGCTTAAGTTTGACTTATTTATTTTATTATTTTTCTTAGTCTCAATATTTAAACGTTAATTTGAAAAAAATGAGTTAGAAAGAGCTAGAAACCCCTCAAAAATGACGACAGTTTTGTTGTGACGTCAATTTCAAAGAGTTTCACGCTCTTAAAAAATTCTTACAAATTCGGTTTTGATATAATATTTACCATTGAGACTACGGAAAATAACAATTACCATTCCTGAATGAGCCACAAATGATAATTTTTTCTCACCAGCATTTTTTTTTAAAGAAATATCCCTCTCTATTAGATTCCTCCTTCATAACGAATTACCCCCTTGGGTGTAAAGGCTTAGGTTAGATTGAGATGGAACAAAATCGAAAAACAACAAAATTGCACTTTCCTAAGTTTCAAAGTGCACTTTGTTTGTATTTTCATTTTAAAAAAAATAATTGTTGGGGATCCAAATTGCACCGGTTTTGCCATCTGATTCTTTTTAAAAAATTGACATATTACCTTTCCATGCTTTGAACAGACCATTTTTAAAATAAATCATCTCATCTATTTAATGCTGAATTAACAAGCAGATGTAAATCAGCCACTAAAATTCCATTGTCCAAAGTAAGTACATAAGTCAGACTTAAGCCTCCCAAATAGCCAACCCTGTTAGATAACCGACACTACTCAAAATGTATAAACTACTACCAATAGTACTACTAACAATTGCTCGCTGCAGCACCAAACCATCTGAGGCCAACACAGCTGCGCACACTCTACCTCCATCTCAATCTATCCAAAGCCACCATCTTTACACCCAGGGGGGGGGGGGTAAACATTTTGAGTAGTGTCGGTTATCTAACAGGGGTGGCTATTTGGGAGGGGGAGGGGGAGCAATCTTTTCCCCTAGAGACGTTTAGAAAATACTTTTTCATTTATCTTTACATTGAACAAAATCGAAAAATAATAAAATTGCACTTTCCTAAGTTTCAAAGTGCACTTTGTTTGTATTTTCATTTTTAAAAAAATAATTGTTGGGGATCCAAATTGCACCGGTTTTGCCATCTGATTCTTTAAAAAAAATTGACATATTACCTTTCCATGCTTTGAACTGTCCATTTTTAAAATAAATCATCTCATCTATTTAATGCTGAATTAACAAGCAGATGTAAATCAGCCACTAAAATTCCATTGTCCAAAGTAAGTACATAGATTCCTGGAAGAATCGTCTAGCTAAATACCTTGCGTTGACCCTGTGGGTAAAGCCACGCTTCCTATTCAAGGGTAAAGTGGTTCAATCCTGTGTTTCGAATGGAAGCAAATCCAGATGAAATAGGTTTAAATTTTTTTAATATAAGGTTCAAATGTTTTTTTTTTTTTAGCTATGTGTTTCAGTGTTCATATCATAAAAACACCTTATTAACCAGAATTACTGAAAATAACAAATGAATGTGGATTGACATTTTAATATATGCTTATATTCATTGCTGAAAGTCTCAAAATCTTTTAATTTACCAAAATCACAAAGTAGATAACGTTTAAAGCTCTGTGGGGGAGCATTGGGTCCGACCTTAGCTGGGCAATGGACTCAGAAATCGAAATCGTCTGCAGCAATTCATTGCATAACCGACGCAAGGACATTAGTAGTAAAAAATCGTCGATACAGCGTTTTACTACATATATGGTACTACAGAGTATAATGCAACTACATGCTACAGAAAATGTTTAAAATTGATTTTATTTTCAGTAAACCCCCAATTACGTTCGGAGCTTTAGAAGACACAGTAGCCCTGCTTCTCACTGTGTTAGTTTCAGTTCTCGGCTTAAGTTTGACTTATTTATTTTATTATTTTTCTTAGTCTTAATATTTAAACGTTATTTTGAAAAAAATGAGTTAGAAAGAGCTAGAAACCCCTCAAAAATGACGACAGTTTTGCTGTGACGTCAATTTCAAAGAGTTTCACGCTCTTCAAAAATTCTTACAAATTCGGTTTTGATATAACATTTACTATTGAGACTACAGAAAATAACAATTACCATTCCTGAATGAGCCACAAATGGTAATTTTTTCTCACCAGCATTTTTTTTAAAGAAATATCCCTCTCTATTAGATTCCTCCTTCATAACGAATTACCCCCTTGGGTGTAAAGACGGTGGCTTTGGTTAGATTGAGATGGAACAAAATCGAAAAACAACAAAATTGCACTTTCCTAAGTTTCAAAGTGCACTTTGTTTGTATTTTCATTTAAAAAAAAATAATTGTTGGGGATCCAAATTGCACCGGTTTTGCCATCTGATTCTTTTTAAAAAATTGACATATTACCTTTCCATGCTTTGAACAGACCATTTTTAAAATAAATCATCTCATCTATTTAATGCTGAATTAACAAGCAGATGTAAATCAGCCACTAAAGTTCCATTGTCCAAAGTAAGTACATAGATTCCTGGAAGAATCATCTAGTTAAATACCTTGCGATAGCACTGTGGATAAAGCCGCGCTTCCTGTTCAAGGGTATTGTGGTTCAATCCTGTGTTTCGCAAGGAAGTAAATCCAGATGAAATAGTTTTAAAAATTTTTAATATAAGGTTCAAATGTTATTTTTTTTTTAGCTATGTGTTTCAGTGTTCATATCATAAAAACACCTTATTAACCAGAATTACTGAAAATAACAAATGAATGTGGATTGACATTTTAATATATGCTTATTTTCATTGCTGAAAGTCTCAAAATCTTTTAATTTACCAAAATCACAAAGTAGATAACGTTTAAAGCTCTGTGGGGGGAGCATTGGGTCCGACCTTAGCTGGGCAATGGACTCAGAAATCGAAATCGTCTGCAGCAATTCATTGCATAACCGACGCAAGGACATTAGTAGTAAAAAATCGTCGATACAGCGTTTTACTACATATATGGTACTACAGAGTATAATGCAACTACATGCTACAGAAAATGTTTAAAATTGATTTTATTTTCAGTAAACCCCAATTACGTTCGGAGCTTTACAAGACACAATAGCCCTGCTTCTCACTGTTTTAGTTTCAGTTCTCGGCTTAAGTTTGACTTATTTATTTTATTATTTTTCTTAGTCTTAATATTTAAACGTTATTTTGAAAAAAAGAATGAGTTAGAAAGAGCTAGAAACCCCTCAAATGACGACAGTTTTGATGTGACGTCAATTTCAAGGAGTTTCACGCTCTTCAAAAATTCTTACAAATTCGGTTTTGATATAACATTTACTACCAGACAGACCAACAGACCGACAGAATTTGCGTTTGCAATATGTCACTTGGTAAATATGAGGTGCCATAAAAATATATTAAAGACAATTACAATAAAATAAACAAGTCAAACTTAAGCCGAGAACTGAAACTAACACGGTGAGAAGCAGGGCTACTGTGTCTTCTAAAGCTCAGAACGTAACTGGGGGTTTACTGAAAACAAAATCAATTTAAACATTTTCTAATAAAGTTGTATCGACGATTCTTTACTAATAATGTCCTGGCGTCAGTCATGCAATGAATTGCTGCAGACGAGTTTGATCTCTGAGTCCATTGCCAAGCTAAGATCAGACCCACTACGCCTCTACAGAGCTTTAAACGTTTTCTACTTTGTGATTTTAGTAAACTAAAAGTTTTTGAGACTTTCAGCAATGAATATAAGCATATATTAAACTGTCAATCCACATTCATTTGTTATTTTCAGTAGTCCTGGTTAATATAGTGTTTTTACGATATGAACACTGAAACACATAGCTAGAAAAATAACATTTGAACAATTGAGAAAAAAATAAACCTTTATAATCTGGATGTACTTCCTTGCGGAAAACGGGATTAAACCCAAGCCAGGAAGCACAGCTTTACCCACACTGCTATCGCAAGGTATTTGAGTAGATGATTCTTCCAGGAATCTATGTACTTACTTTCGACAATAGAACTTTAGTGGCTGATTTACATTCGCTTGTTAATTCAGCATAAAATGATGCGATGATTTATTTTAAAAATGGACAGTTCAAAGCATGGAAAGGTAATATTTCAATTTTAAAAAAAGAATGAGATGGCAAAACCGGTGCAATTTGGATCCCAAACAATTAATCTTTTAAAAATGAAAAAAAACAAAACAAAGTGGACTTTGAAACTTAGGAAAGAGCAATTTTGTTGTTTTTCGATTTTGTTCCATCTCAATCTATCCAAAGCCACCGAATTTACACCCAAGGAGGTAATTCGTTATGAAGGAGGAATCTAATAGAGAGGGATATTTCTTTAAAATAAAGGCTGGGGAGAAAAAAGTATCATTTGTGGCTAATTCAGGAATGGTAATTGTCATTTCCTGTGGTCTTAATGGTCTTCTGGTCTAAAATTTATAGAAGGAATCAGATAGCAAAACCGGTGCAATTAGGATCCCCAACAATTAATTTTTCAAAAATGAAAATACAACCGAATTTGTAAGAATTTTTTAAATGCGTGAGACACCTTGAAGTTAACGTCACAGCAAAACTGTCGTCATTTTTGAGGGGTTTCTAGGTCTTTCTAACTCATTTTTTTTTTTTTCAAAATAACGTTAAAACATAGAGAATTAGAGAATACCTCCGCATAAACCTCGTTAGAGAACTTCCTAGTGAAACACGGGATTGAACCACGGTACCCTTGAACAGGAAGCGAAGCTTTACCCACAGTGCTATCGCAAGGTATTCAAATAGATGATTCTTCACAATTGACATCATTTGAAATTGACGTCACAGCAAAACTGTCGTCATTTTGAGGGGTTTCTATCTCTTCCTAACTCATTTTTTATTTCTAAATAACGTTTACATATTAAGACTAAGAAAAATAACAGTTACCATTCCTCATTCAGCAACAAATTATATTTATTCGGACTAACCATTTTTTTTTTAGAAACATGGTTTTAAACTTTGGTTAGAATGGGATGTTTTGAGCCCTTTTAGCCCTGTAAGGGCTCAAAAATGTAATTGCCACAGAATCAAGTGTTGAATTATGAAAGAGCATAAAAAAGGCATCAAGCGATATAATCAAGTTCATCCTAGCTAAATTAGGTTGTAAATTGCAAATTTACCGAAAGGCCAGCATAATTCAATTATCAGGTGGCCGGCGTTTAGCCCCCTCCCCACAAGAAAAATAAATCCCCACAGGAAATACCCCCTGGAAAATACCCCCCGTAAAAAATAAGGTATCCCAAATTTGAGAATTTCATTTGAGTTTTTTTTTGTAAGAGGAAGGAATTTTGGTACTTGTGTATTATGCGCCACTCACTCAAGCTTACGCTGTGTAAAACTCGAGAACAAACCCGTTTCTCGTTAGTCTCTTTAAGCTTAGCGCGAGACAAGACAAAGACAAGTGACATAATTTATGGGACATGCATAATTTTGGGTATATATTTGCACATAGGGAGGCGGGGGGTAAAGTGTTTGAACAGTTTGAAGACAGAAAACAATTCTTACTTCGTAATATGCAGAATAACTGTACCTAACACATTTTGCTTGCAGACCCGCTATTTATTTAAGAATTAACGACGCTTCTTGACTACTATGGTCTCTGCGTCGGCCCTGCAGTGCATTCCTGCAGCGTGATTCGATCTCTGGCTCCCGTATTACCAGGCTAAGGTCAAATCCACTGCACCACCACAGGACAGACCCGCTATACTTTACCCCTCCACCTAATTTGAAAATCTATAGTCCAAATTTATTTCTAAAGTAACGAAGAAACTAATGAAAAAACCATTTTGTTCTTGAGTTTTACACACAGGGTAAACTTGAGTGAGTGGCGCATAATACACAAGTACCAAAATTTCTTCCCCCTACGGAAATTAAAAAAAAACAAAACTCAAATAAAATTCTCATATTTGGAAAGCCTTACTTTATTTATATTATTATCTGAGTTAGGAAGTTGTCAGCAAGGGTTTGGGTGGTTGTGTAGGGTTGAGGTTGTTGAGACTGCTATTTAAACTTGATTTTTAAGGTAAAGTAGGGGTAAAATTTTACTTTAGTACTTTTGACTATCTTTGAAAGAGGTTAGGCTAGAAAAATGAAACTTTCAGGGATGTGTCTACAGGCTAAAGTATGTCCCAGGAAGGTATTTTGAAGCACCTACTTCTATTTCTTTTCCCTCTAGAGGGTCCTGAAATTTTTGGGTGCCTTATTTTTTGGTTATCAGTTTCCTTTTCTCTGGCCTTAGTTCTGAAAAGACCATTCCTGTTGATTGTGCAGAACTTTATGCCACAACACTGGTTTTTTCTAATTTTAGAAATAATCTTTTATGCCACCTCATTATAGGTTAAATGTATGGCTTATATTATTTATTCTCCGTGAATTTTTGTTTTATTTGATTTTATTGATGTCAGTTGCTTTCTGTTAAAAATACATTTATTTTTTTACATCAAGCTTCTTCTTTTGTAAAAAAATTTGAACTGTTTTTCTTTTTACACGTTGTATAAAATGTAAAGGAATACCTGGCCCTTCATTTCATAGATTCAACTAAAAGTCTTTGAGGCATCTTATATCAAAATTGCACTTGACTTGATATATCTGAATTTTTGTCTCCCAGGCGTCTAGTTTCATTTATAAGACTCCTGTAATGCCTCCTTGTCTCACATACGAGCCGTGGTGTAAGAGAATAGACATAATGCGCTAGCTCCTTGGCCTAATCTATGGAAGGGACAATCAAGGAAGTATGTAGGCTTGTATTAGAGACAAAAATTACCCCAAAGAATTGTCTAATATGCATTGTTTACACAAGAGAATTCCCTTTGCATTCTTTAAGAGACGTCTCATTGTTTTTCTTTAGCGACATAATATTCCCCATCAACGTTGGCTCAATAAAAGGTGAAGCAAAATAAAACATATGCTACTGAAGACTGAGTGGGGACACAGGCACTTACACAGAAACTTTGCCGGGGGGATAACACATATTTTATCTGATAATTTGAATAAGAAGGGCTCAGAAATGTAGGATATATTGGAGGAGGTGTCTGGGCTCGAGGGCCCTCTCTACATACTTTACGTACTCCTATGAGGACAGTACCTTAACTTTTGAGTTCCTGTATAGTGTGGAATACTGAGTCACTTTTTCAACCTTTTACAGCGCTCTTCACAAGTCGTTAGTCTGTTTCTTATGTAACCAAGAACATGGCTGCTCCTCTCTTGCACGTAGTTCTAACCATGGAGAAGCTGAGGGTTATTCAGGGTATGTTTGGAGCATTTAACATTGTTTCTTATTTCTAACTATCTGCTTCATTGAGGCAGTATAACGCTTTTTTTCCTTAATTTTTTTTTTAATACTGAGGATTTTGGTGATGCAATACGTTTGCCCTATTATAAAAGAGACTTCCCAGTCTAGTCTGCCAGAATGGATATGCTACTAAAAAAAAAAAAAAATATATATATATGTATCTTTAAAATGAAAGTTCCAAAGAGAAAAGAAAAAGAGAACATTTAATATGTAAACCATGTTATCATTAATATTATACCCTAATTTAATTTTTTCATACTTTTTGATAATTATAATAATCAAGTAAGTGCGTTTCTTGAGCCAAACTGACATGCCTCTGTGCATTTGAACATGTTTGTCTCCAGAAATTATCTGGGGTTGGTATATCTTGCAAATCGGTCTGCCTCCTTTGTCTTTATTCTTTACTGTGCATTTAGTAATGCAGAATCCAGGGTTGCAAAAGGATTTTTTCTTAACAATTTAGATAACGTTTAAAAAAAGAGAAAAAAAAGTTTCAGGAAAATTTTATCGTTGGGAACTGTTGGATGCAGGAGTTCTTTTACTACCAAGGACAATGAAAATGAAATCTGATTGTTTGAGTTGGTGAAGGGAAAACTTGCATGACCCTCCGTTCAATACTGTGCTTTTAGTAATGCAGAATCCAGGGTTGCAAAAGGAATTTTTAAACAATTTAAATAACGTTATAATAAAATGAAAAAAAA
>NC_088882.1:22550741-22586451 GCF_032884065.1 Artemia franciscana | reverse complement strand
AACAAGCTAAAAGAGTAGCACCTTTGAGCTCTTTTTACAAATATGACTTCAAAAAGAGGATCAGTAATAAAGATCAGCAGGATCATAGCTTGATTGATAACGCACTCCGGTTTGATTGACAACTCTTGACAACGATCCTCCCGCTTGTTTAATTACTATAAGTAAGTAAGTAAGACGGCACTAGACCCTTAAGGTCCAAATCGGCCGTGTTGATCTCCTTTTCATGGCCCTTCAGCCAGGAAGTGCAATGGGGGGCTGGGGGTCAACCATCCTGTGCTTTTATACACCCTTTCTGCTTACCTTCCCCAGATTTCTCCAGGTACCCATTTAGAGCTGGGTCGACTCTGGCTGAGCTTACAGAGTCACGCCACTGACTCCCGTCCCAGACTAAATAACTGGGATTCAACCCGTGCCCCTTGTACAATTGAAGGGGCACCCATGCCCATTCAATAACTATCCGTTGGATAAATAACTACATAAATGTCAAATCAGTTTTCTGTAAAAAAAAATTGTGCTTTTATTCCTAAAAATTGTGAGTTCCTAACTTTTTTTTTTACCACAGTCTATATTTTGAGGTCTAGACTTCCCCCCCCCCCCCAGAATGATTCTACTCTGGAAAATCACCCAGAACATTCCCCCCCCCGTTCCGTAAAATTTTCCCTCGTAAAAAAATTCTCCAACGCAAAAATTCCCCCTGGATAATTTTGGGTGTTCATTAGAAGTGAAATTGAAAGTTCTTTTCACCAGTTTGAGTCAGAGGTAATACTATAGAGCCATCTGTAGTAAAGAACCATAGGGGTTCAATGTATTATTATTTGTTTATCTTATTTCCAGAGGCGCTTTCTATGGAAGAAGTGGTGGTATAAATTTTGAGGGGTCCCTCTCGATTGTAAATTAAAATATATAGTGCTTTTTTAAGAGTCACACGTGGTTGGAGAGCAACAAAACACCACCCACGCCGTTTTCCCCCCAAACGTATCCGATCAAAATTTTGAGATATCCATTTTGTTCAAAATAATCCAAAGGTCGAATGTCTTTGGGTTTGGTGACCACCTTTTAAGCCCCCGAGGCAAGTAATGCAATGCTGTAAGCTCTGCAAGTTACCCATTGTTAAGATAGAATATAAAGTTTTTATGGAAATGGGGTTCGTATCAACTTTGGAGGAGGCTCATTCAATTGAAAATCGAAAGTTCCATTGCTCTAATTAAGATTCAAAAGTCATTGAAGGTCGACCACCCCATTCCCAAGTTCTTTTTCTCTGTTGTTAGAGAGGGAGCAGATGCCCCAAAGGTGTATTCTAACGCCTAAACATCCTAACTCTCATTGAGGCTTCAATTAAATGCATAATTAGTTCTAAGGAATGGCTACGGGGGGTGGAGGTAGATATTGATATTTAATCCCTCCTGATTTCTAGGAAAATTGCTGGTGTGCACTGTAATTATGAAAGTAAAGAGTAACATTAACCCCAAAAATTAGTAGAACTTACATTGTATCGGATAGGGGTTGCCTTTTTCCTTATTCCTGATCTCCCATTCGTAGCCGTCGAAACTTTGGAGAATGCTCATTCGATCGGAAATTGAGAGTTATAGTCCTTTTTATAAGTCAAAAGTGATTGGAAATCAACAAGCCCATGTTCTAAAACTGTTTGTAATATCTGGGCCTTTTTTTCTATTTTTAGGACATCTTATTGACATTTTGAAGTACCTATTTCTTACTTTTTCTGTGGCGGCTCAGTGTTGCGTATGAGGAAATTTTCATAGTGGAGGTCGGCTTCTGGAGGTCGGCATTTTTGAGGGCTAAATTAGGTTGTAAATTGCAAATTTACCGAAAGGCCAGCATAACTCAATTATCAAGTGGCCGGCGTTTACCCCCCCCCCCCCAAATAAAAAAACACCCCCACAGAAAATCCCCCCCTGGAAAATACCCCAGTAAAAAATAAGATATCCAAATTTGAGAATTTTTTTGAGTTTTTTTTCGTAAGAGGAAGGAATTTTGGTACTTGTGTATTATGCGCCACTCACTCAAGCTTACGCTGTGTAAAACTCGAGAACAAACCCGTTTCTTCGTTAGTCTCTTTCAGCTTAGCGCGAGACAAGACAAAGACAAGTGACATAATTTATGGGACATACATAATTTTGGGTATATATTTGCACATAGGGAGGCGGGGGGTAAAGTGTTTGAACAGTTTGAAGACAGAAAACAATTCTTACTTCGTAATATGCAGAATAACTGTACCTAACACATTTTGCATGCAGACCCGCTATTTATTTAAGAATTAACGACGCTTCTTGACTACTATGGTCCCTGCGTCGGCCCTGCAGTGTATTCCTGCAGCGTGATTCGATCTCTGGGTCCCGTATTACCAAGCTAAGGTCAA
This sequence comes from Artemia franciscana, assembly GCF_032884065.1. NCBI lineage: Eukaryota > Metazoa > Arthropoda > Branchiopoda > Anostraca > Artemiidae > Artemia > Artemia franciscana. Next base: position 22,584,074 of record NC_088882.1, on the reverse strand, counting down.
ATCCACTGCGCCACAACAGGACAGACCCGTACTTTACCCCTATATATATATATACTTTACCCCTCCACCTAATTTGAAAATCTATAGTCCAAATTTATTTCTAAAGTAACGAAGAAACTAACGAAAAAACCATTTTGTTCTTGAGTTTTACACACAGGATAAACTTGAATGAGTGGCGCATAATACACAAGTACCAAAATTTCTTTCCCCTACGGAAATTAAGAAAAACAAAACTCAAATAAAATTTTCATATTTGGAAAGCCTTGCTTTCATGGGGGATACATCCCGCGGGGAAGGGTATTTTCCATGGGGTATTTTCCTGGGGGGTACTTTCTGCGGGTGGACGGGGTATTATTCCACGGGGGGGGGGTATTTTTCACAGGACTGGGAGGGTTTTTGTTAAGGTATTGTCTTAGTCTTAATATTTCAAGGTTATTTTGAAAAAAAATGAGTGAGAAAGAGCTAGAAACCCCTCAAAAATGATGACAGCTTTGTGACGTCAACTTCAAGGAGTTTCACGCATTTCAAAATTCTTACAAATTCAGTTTTGATATAACATTTACTATTGAGACTACAAAAAATGACAATTATCATTCCTGAATGAGCCACAAATGGTAATTTTTTCTCACCAGCCTTTATTTTAAAGAAATATCCCTCTCTATTAGATTCCTTCTTCATAACGAATTATTCCCCTGAGTGTAAAGACGGTGGCTTTGGATAGATTGAGTTGGAGGTGGAGTGTGCGCAGCTTTGTTGGCCTCAGGGGGTTTGGTGCTGCAGCGAATAATTGTTAGTAGCACTATTGGTAGTAGTTTATACATTTTAAGTAGTGTTGGTTATTCGGCAGGGGTGGCTACTTGGGAGGGGGAGGGGGAGCAATTTTTCCCCTAGAGAAGCTTAGAAAATACTTCTTCATTCATCTTTGCATTGAGCAAAATCGAAAAATAATAAAATTGTTCTTTCCTAAGTCTCAAAGTGCACTTTGTTTGTATTTTCATTTTTGAAAAACTAATTGTTGGTGATCCAAATTGCACCGGTTTTGCCATCTGATTCCTTCTTTAAATTGAAATATTACCTTTCTATGCTTTGAACTGTCCATTTTTTAAACAAATCCTCGCACCCTTTTTATGCTGAATTAGCAAGCGGATGTAAATCAGCCACTAAAGTTCCATTGTCCAAAGTAAGTACATAGATTCCTGGAAGAATCATCTAGTTAAATACCTTGCGATAGCACTGTGGGTAAAACTGCGCATCCTGTTCAAGTGTACCGTGGTTCAATCCCGTGTTTCGCAAGGAAGTTCTCTAACAAGGTTTATGCTGAGGTATTTTCTAATTATTTTGAAAAAAAAATGAGTTAGAAAGAGCCAGAAACCCCTCAAAAATGACGAAAGTTTTGCTGTGACGTCAACTTCAAGGTCTCTCACGCATTTAAAAAATTCTTACAAATTCGCTTGTATTTTCATTTTTGAAAAATTAATTGTTGGGGATCCCAATTGCACCGGTTTTGCCATCTGATTCCTTCTTAAATTGTAGACCATAAGACCAATAAGACCACAGAAAATGACAATTACCAGTCCTGAATTAGCCACAAATGATACTTTTTTCTCACCAGGCTTTATTTTAAAGAAATATCCCTCTCTATTAGATTCCTCCTTCATAACGAATTACCCCCTTGGGTGTAAAGACGGTGGCTTTGGATAGATTGAGATGGAACAAAATCGAAAAACAACAAAATTGCTCTTTCCTAAGTTTCAAAGTCCACTTTGTTTTGTATTTTCATTTTTAAAAGATTAATTGTTTGGGATCCAAATTGCACCGGTTTTGCCATCTGATTCTTTTTTAAAAATTGAAATATTACCTTTCCATGCTTTGAACTGTCCATTTTTAAAATAAATCATCGCATCTATTTAATGCTGAATTAACAAGCGGATGTAAATCAGCCACTAAAGTTCCATTGTCCAAAGTAAGTGCATAGATTCCTGGAAGAATCATCTAGTTAAATACCTTGCGATAGCATTGTGGGTAAAGCTGCGCTTCCTGTTCAAGGGTACCGTGGTTCAATCCCGTGTTTCGCAAGAAAGTATATCCAGATGAAATAGGTTTACATTTTTTTAATATAAGGTTCAAATTTTTATAAAAATTTGTTTAAATGTTATTTTATAATAAGGTTCATATATAAGGTTTATATAATATAAAGTTTAAATAGTTATTATAAGGTTTAAATGTTATAATATATAATATAAGGTTTAATCTATATAAGGTCTATTATATAGATTAATCTATATAAGGTCTATATAAGGTTTAAATGTTATTTTTTTTAGCTATGTGTTTCAATGTTCATAAAATCACCTTATTAACCAGGATTACTGAAAATATCAAATGAATGTGGATTGATATTTTAATATATGCTTATATTCATTGCTGAAAGTCTCAAAAACTTTTAATTTACTAAAATCACAAAGTAGAAAACGTTTAAAGCTCTGTGGGGGAGCATTGGGTCTGACTTAAGCTTGGCAATGGACTCAGAAATCGAAATCGTCTGCAGCAATTCATTGCATAACCGACGCAAGGACATTAGTAGTAAAAAATCGTCGATACAACGTTTTACTAAATATATGGTACTACAGAGTATAATGCAACTACATGCTACAGAGAATGTTTAAAATTGATTTTATTTTCAGTAAACCCCCAATTACGTTCGGAGCTTTAGAAGACACAGTAGCCCTGCTTCTCACTGTGTTAGTTTCAGTTCTCGGCTTAAGTTTGACTTGTTTATTTTGTATTTTTCTTAGTCTTAATATTTAAACGGTATTTTGAAAAAAAGACTGAGTTAGAAAGAGCTAGAAACCCCTCAAAAATGACGACAGTTTTGCTGTGACGTCAATTTCAAGGAGTTTCACGCTCTTCAAAAATTCTTACAAATTCGGTTTTGATATAACATTTACTATTGAGACTACAGAAAATAACAATTACCATTCCTGAATGAGCCACAAATGGTAATTTTTTCTCACCAGCCTTTATTTTAAAGAAATATCCCTCTCTATTAGATTCCTCCTTCATAACGAATTAGCCCCCCCCCCCTGGGTGTAAAGATGGTGGCTTTGGATAGATTGAGATGGAGGTAGAGTGTGCGCAGCTGTGTTGGCCTCAGGGGGTTTGGTGCTGCAGCGAGCAATTGTTAGTAGTACTATTGGTAGTAGTTTATACATTTTGAGTAGTGTCGGCTATCTGGCAGGGGTGGCTATTTGGGAGGGGGAGGGGAGCAATATTTTCCCCTAGAGAGGCTTAGAAAATAATTTTTCATTCATCTTTACATTGAACAAAGTTGAAAAATAATAAAATTGCACTTTCCTAAGTTTCGAAGTGCATTTTGTTTGTATTTTCATTTTTTTTAAATTAATTGTTGGGGATCCAAATTACACCGGTTTTGCCATTTGATTCCTTCTTTAAATTGAAATATCACCTTTCAATGCTCTGAACTGTCCATTTTTAAAATAAATCATCGCATCTATTTAATGCTGAATTAACAAGCGGATGTAAATCAGCCACTAAAGTTCCATTGTCCAATTATTTGTTAAGGTATTGTCTTAGTCTTATTATCTTATTCGTAGTAGTACTCACTTCCTGACTGTTTACTATTAACATATGTTGTTGTTAATATTTCAACGTTATTTAAAAAAAAATGAATGAGAAAGAGCTAGAAACCCCTCAAACATGACGACAGCTTTGTGAAGTCAACTTCAAGGAGTTTCACGCATTTCAAAATTCTTTCAAATTCAGTTTTGATATAACATTTACTATTGAGACTACAGAAAATGACAATTACCATTCCTGAATGAGCCACAAATGGTAATTTTTTCTCACCAGCCGTTATTTTAAAGAAATATCCCTCTCTATTAGATTCCTCCTTCATAACGAATTACTCCCCTGGGTGTAAAGACGGGGGCTTTGGATAGATTGCGTTGGAGGTGGAGTGTGCGCAGCTGTATTGGCCTCAGGGGGTTTGGTGCTGCAGCGAACAATTGTTAGTAGTACTATTGGTAGTAGTTTATACATTTTAAGCAGTGTCGGTTATCTGGCAGGGATGGTTACTTGGGAGGGGGAGAAGAGTACCAATACTCTTTGACCTAAAATAAAGGAGAAATTAAGTTGTAGAGGTGAAATTTTGAAGGAGGCTCTTTTTCTAGGCTATTATGAAAAGCTGTTGACACAATAGTTTAGTTTAAAAGCCTATATGTGGAGAAGGTTTTTTTATGTATCTCCTTCCATCCCTTCTTCCTCCAAGGGCACTAACCATAAAAGAGCCTGCATAAATGTGATGCTATAAAAGTTAGACTTTATAGATTCATTGGTTGCCCCCCACAGAAAGAAACACCCTTACATTCTAAACACTACTTTAAACAAGAGCTAAGAGCTCATATGGCACTTCTGACGGGGTCGGAAGAGCCAAGAGCTAAGAGCTCATCTGACATGAGCTCTAGCAAAATTCTATCAATCAATAGGTTGATTTGAGAAGAAAATCAGAGGCTTAATGGCAGTCGGGATTTAAAATAAGAGCTCTGAGACACGAGGCCCTTCTAAATATCAAAATTCATTAAGATCCGAACACCCACTCTTAAGTTAAAAATACCTCTTTTATTAATTTTTCCTCTCTCTTCAGCCCCCCAGATGGTTGAATTTGGGAAAAAGACTTTATCAAGTCAATTTGTGCAGATCCCTGACACGCCTACCGACTTTCATCGTTCTTGCACGTCCAAAAGCACCAAACTCACCAAAGCACTGGAACACCCCCCCTAACTCCCCAAAGAGAGCAGATCCACTCCGGTTACGTCGATCCCGTATCTACGACATTTGCTTATTCTACCCACCAAGTTTTATCCCGATCTCTCCACTCTAAGCGTTTTCCATTATTTCCGGTTTCCCCCTCCAACTCACCCCAATATCACCAGATCTGGTCGGGATTTAAAATAAAAGCTCTTCCGAATATCAAATTTCATTAATATCCGGTCATCCGTTCGTAAGTTAAAAATATCTTCATTTTTCTAATTTTTCCGAGTTAACCCCCCCCCCCCCCAAAGAGAGCAGATTCAGTCCGGTTAAGTCAATCATGTAAAATCACCAAATACACCAAAGAGAGTGGATCCGTTCCGGTTATGTCAATCACGCATCTAGGACTTGTGCTTATTTTTCTCATCAAGTTTCATCCCGATCTAAGATTAAAGATCCCCGACTCTAAGCTGTTTCCAAGATTTCGGGTTTCCCCCTCCAACTCCACCCAATATCACCGAATCCGGTCGAGATTTAAAATAAGAGCTCTGAGACACGATATCCTTCTAAATATCAAATTTTATTAAGATCCGATCACCCGTTCGTAAGTTAAAAATACCTCATTTTTTCTAATTTTTCCGAATTAACCGTCCCCCCACTTCCCCCCAGACTGTCGAATCAGGGAAACGACTATTTCCAATCAAATCTGGTCTGGCCCCTGATACGGCTGCCAAATTTTTTCGTCCTAGCTTATCTGGAAATGCCCAAAGTAGCGAAACCAGGACAGACCGACAGACAGACCAACAGACCGACAGAATTTGCGATTGCAATATGTCACTTGGTAAATATGAGGTTCCATAAAAATATATTAAAGACAATTACAATAAAATAAACAAGTCAAACTTAAGCCGAGAACTGAAACTAACACGGTGAGAAGCAGGGCTACTGTGTCTTCTAAAGCTCAGAACGTAACTGGGGGTTTACTGAAAATAAAATCAATTTAAACATTTTCTAATAAAGTTGTATCGACGATTCTTTACTAATAATGTCCTGGCGTAAGTCATGCAATGAATTGCTGCAGACGAGTTCGATCGCTGGGCCCATTGCCAAGCTAAGATCAGACCCACTGCGACTCTACAGAGCTTTAAACATTTTCTACTTTTTGATTTTAGTAAATTAAAAGTTTTTGAGACTTTCAGCAATGAATATAAGCATATATTAAACTGTCAATCCACATTCATTTGTTATTTTCAGTAGTCCTGGCTAATATGGTATTTTTACGATATGAACACTGAAACACATAGCTAAAAAAATAACATTTGAACAATTGAGAAAAAATTAAACCTTTATAATCTGGATGTACTTCCTTGCGGAAAACGGGATTAAACCCAAGTCAGGAAGCACAGCTTTACCCACAGTACTATCGCAAGGTATTCAAATAGATGATTCTTCACAATTGACGTCATTTGAAATTGACGTCACAGCAAACTGTTGTCATTTTGAGGGGTTTCTAGCTCTTTCTAACTCATTTTTTTTCTAAATAACGTTTACATATTAAGACTAAGAAAAATAACAGTTACCATTCCTCATTCAGCAACAAATTATATTTATTCGGACTAACCATTTTTTTTTTAGAAACATGGTTTTAAACTTTGGTTAGAATGGGATGTTTTGAGCCCTTTTAGCCCTGTAAGGGCTCAAAAATGTAATTGCCACAGAATCAATTATTGAATTATGAAAGAGCATAAAAAAGGCATCAAGCGACATAATCAAGTTCATCCTACCTAAATTACGTTGTAAATTGCAACTTTACCGAAAGGCCAGCATAATTCAATTATCAGGTGGTTTACAGGCGTTTACCCCCCCCCCCCCAAGAAAAAAAACACCCCCACAAATAATCCCCCCTGGAAAATACCCCCCGTAAAAAATAAGGTATCCCAAATTTGAGAATTTTATTGAGTTTTTTTTCGTAAGAGGAAGGAATTTTGGTACTTCTGTATTATGCGCCACTCACTCAAGCTTACGCTGTGTAAAACTCGAAAACAAACCCGTTTCTTCGTTAGTCTCTTTCAGCTTAGCGCGAGACAAGACAAAGACAAGTGACATAATTTATGGGACATACATAACTTTGGGTATATATTTGCGAATAGGGAGGCGGGTGGTAAAGTGTTTGAACAGTTTGAAGACAGAAAACAATTCTTACTTCGTAATATGCAGAATAACTGTACCTAACACATTTTGCAAGCAGACCCGCTGTTTATTTAAGAATTAACGACACTTCTTGACTACTATGGTCCCTGCGTCAGCCCTGCAGTGCATTCCTACAGCGTGATTCGATCTCTGGGTCCCGCATTACCAAGCTAAGGTCAAATCCACTGCACCACCACAGGACAGACCCGTACTTTACCCCTATATATATACTTTACCCCTCCACCTAATTTGAAAATCTATAGTCCAAATTTATTTCTAAAGTAACGAAGAAACTAACGAAAAAACCATTTTGTTCTTGAGTTTTACACACAGGATAAACTTGAGTGAGTGGCGCATAATACACAAGTACCAAAATTTCTTCCCCCTACGGAAATTAAAAAAAACAAAACTCAAATAAAATTTTCATATTTGGAAAGCCTTACTTTATTTATATTATTATCTGAGTTAGGAAGTTGTCAGCAAGGGTTTGGGTGGTTGTGTAGGGTTGAGGGTGTTGAGATTGCTATTTAAACTGGATTTTTAAGGTAAAGTAGGGGTAAAATTTTACTTTAGCTACTTTTGACTATCTTTGAAAGAGGTTAGGCTAGAAAAATGAAACTTTCAGGCATGTGTCTATAGGCTAAACTATGTCCCAGGAAAGTATTTTGAAGTACCTACTTCTACTTCTTTTCCCTCTAGTGGGTCCTGAAATTTTTGGGTGCCTTTTTTTTGGTTAACAGTTTCTTTTTCTCTGGCCTTAGTTCTGAAAAAACAATTCCTGTTGATTGTGCAGAACTTTAAGCCATAACACTGTTTTTTTCTAATTTTAGAAATAATCTTTTATGCCACCTCATTATAGTTTAAATGTATGGCTTATATTATTTATTCTCCATGAAGTTTTGTTTTATTTGATTTCATTGATGTCAGTTGCTTTCTGTTAAAAATACATTCATTTTTTTTACATCAAGCTTCTTCTTTTGTAAAAAATTTGAACTGTTTTCTTTTTACATGTTGTATAAAATGTAAAGGAATACCTGGCCCTTCGTTTCATAGATTCAACTAAAAGTCTTTGAGGCATCTTATATCAAAATACATTACCTTAAATTACCTAAAATCGCAGCTTGGAGCGATATAAGGATTATATCGCAGCTTGGAGCGATATACATCTGACACATTTTAATGGTTTGTTTTTTTAGATGACATAGGACACCATTAAAGTTTTGCATTTGCTTTGCTAAAAATTGTCTTAAAAAGTGCCAAGTTTAGAGAGTTATGTTAATATTCTTCTTGCTGATCAGTATAATTGTTTTTAAAATTCCTTCTGTTTAAAGCATTTTAGAGAGATTCTGAGCCAACCATGGGTATATTGTTGTCACAAATGATTTTTCTCAAATGGGCTGGTGGAAAACAAATAGAACATATAATTTCTCTTTTTTTTTATTATTTCAAGACTAGAATATCACAAAACTAAGCATTCATATTGCTGAATGTATCTTAAGTAAATACAATCCCTGATGGAGTTTTGTTGATACCTGTCTTAAGATTCATTTGTCTAAATAAAATACACATTGTTTGTGGGACAGCAGTGAAAAATGGGAGCAAATATGACTTGAGTTTTTTTTTCAATATTTTCTTTTTCCAAATAATTTTTGTTCTCTGGTGACATTTGTGTTCCTTCTTAAGTGGCTGGCACTCTAGGTTGAGAATCCTTTATCCAAAGGGCACAGGTTTAATTCCTGGCATTAGCAGTTTATTTGGTTTGGGACAAAGGTAAGTGATGTGACTCTGTAAGTTCAGCCAGAATTGGCCCAAACTTAACAGGTTACCTAGAGAAATCTGGGGTCAGTAAGCAGGAAGGGCATGCAAAAGCATAGGATGACTGGCTCCTAGCTTCCTACTGCACTTCATGACTAAAGGACCAACTGGTTTTTTACTGGGCTTCTGACTTAGCCATAGAAGCTTTCTTTTAAACCCATTAAATAGAAGTACAAAGGAAGACATGCCAGTAAGGTGATTCTTCCTTTTCAATGAATTGTTGATGTACAGACAAGAGCGTAGGTCATAAGAGGTGGCTGGTGAATGTTTTGCAAGGTTTAAAAATTTAGTGCAATTGCTCAGGTTGGCAACTGAGCACAAAAGTAAACTTTTGTGAATGGTTTTTCTTTGTGAATGTTATATTTATGTAATGTCAAGCATTTTAAAGTTAATCTTCATTGTTTTGTTTTAATTGCCACGGCCCTAGGACTTTAGTTTATTAAAACCTACTTATGTCCATCCATTTTCTTTTAAACAGAGAAGAGTTCTATGTTTCCTAGCTTCAATAAATTTATATGCAATTTTAAGACCAGGGTTACTAAGTAGGTCAAAACTTGCAAATGGAACTGTGGTATGACTAATTAATTTGTAAGAAATGTATATCAATTTAAAGATTAAAAAAAATCATGTAGAAAACAAAAAAGACAAATAAATAGAAGTATCCCTTTACAACCATTTTATGAAGTGTAACAAATGTAGGTCATCCCTAATACTGAAATGAAGAAAGCTTCAATTATGAATCTGTTTTCTTTAAACAGACTGAAGGGGCAAACCTCCAAGCTATGACAAATTCAATCTCACTTTTGGTCTCTTTCCTTTTCAATGGGAACTTTCTTTGGATTTTTTTCAACCAAGTAAAAACAGTAGGGACAGGATCAGGTATAAGTGACCTTCCACTTAGCCTACATACCCAGGGGAAAATCATGCAGCTATACTAATAATTGGTAAAATTTTTATTGTTCATATTTTTATTTACAAATAAAGTGAACATATCCCTTGATGCCTTTTTTATGTTCTTTACAAACATAATAAGTGCTTCAATTGCAAGTTTTTGAGCTATTGAAAATGACCAAAATATATCCAAATAGTTTTTGGGTATAAAAAAGCTTAAAACATTGGTCTCAAACTTACTGTTTCATTATTAATCTATTTTTTAAATGTTGTATAATCTATGAGCACTGATTTTCCACAATTAAGTTAGACTAAGAAATTTTACAATATCATGCTGTTTTTCTTCTTCTTTGATGCCAAATTTTCAATTAAAGTATGTGTTTTTGTTCATTTTTGACAAAATAATGTATGTTTTTCACTGCCAAAATTTGTTAGGTTAAGTAAGGTGAAAAAGTGCTTAAACTTGAACTAGCAATATAAACAGTTATTATATTTGTAAAGAACATACAAAAAGGCATCAAGTGGTATATTCACTTTATTTATAAATCTAAATATGAACAACTAAAAATTTACCCCTAACATGCGTAATTTGCAAATATAGAGCCCAAATTATATATTTCTAATGTTTTCTGCCACCTTTTACTTGTTTTTCCAGTTCTTGTTTTGCCACAGTTGCTTTAATTAACAAGTACTAGGACTTAGGGATAGATTGGCAGAATCAATAAAAAATATGTAATTTCAGCTATACATTTCCATATTAGGAGGGTTGTGGCTAAAGTAGAGCAGGGCTGCATGTAGAATGTATTAGCTAAAATTATTATGTAAATTAAAAGAATCATCTTCTTTTAACAGGTTCTCTTCTATGGGTCTACAGGTCCTTCTATTGGCTTATACCACATCAAGCATTATATAACCAGAGAAGAATAAGTAGCAAAAAGCTATATATACATAAGCACATGTTATTTAACAATGACTTCTCTAGTGCTTAACTATGACCCCTTAGTAATATTGACAAGAAATGATTAAACAAAAAAGTGAAATTTAGTGTAAATGACAATCAGGAACTGGATACTGGCTCAAGCAGGCCAAAAACAGGGCTATAATTGGAGTTCAAAGAAGTTGGTGATTTTTTAAATTTAAAAACTAGAAACAGGCCCGAAGCCCCAGACTCTTCCTTGTCAGAACTTCACATAGCAAGCGTGTCCGAAATCTAAAGTATGCAGAATTAATTTCGCATCCGTCTGGAATTCTTCGAAGAATTCTCAGTCCGGACTAGAATTTCATCTGTAATTATCGCAGGGTTATGACGTCAAAAACCCCACGAAAAAATTCTACGAAATTGCAGCATTTATCTGAGGTTTTTTAGAAGAAACTAAAGAAAGATAGTGGCGATCCATATCCAAAGCATAAGGAAAACCAGAGCATAAGGAAGAAAGATCTGTTTCCAGAGAGATTTCAAATTCCAAAAATGTGTGACAAAAGACTTCCAGTGTAAGTGGCTAAGAATATCTCAGTTAAAAAAAAAATTATTTGTGATCAGCAGCTTTTAGATGATTATTATTAAGGATGAAGATCTTCACCTTGCTCAGTGATCATAGAGCTTTAATTTTATGATAACTGCTAAATACAATGATCATTGACTTCTTGTTCTGTTATTCTTAAGCAAAAAAATTAAGATGTTTCAAACAAAGAGAAAATACAAAATTTCTCATGCCCTGCTAAACGATTATCTCTAAGCAGAGTAATAGCTGATCAGCAGTTTTTTGATAGTTGTTTAATAAAGTGATTGTTAATATTCTAGTTGAGTGACTTCTTGTTATCTCAGAAAGGGGTAAGGTTAGGAAAATGAAACTTTCAGGGGCGGTTCTAAAGGCTAAAGTATATCCTTGGAAGGAATTCTAGAGTACCCACCTCCACTCCTTTTCCCTCTAGAGAGCCATAAAAGTCGCCAATCTGACAGGTTTGACAAGTTTAACAGGTTTGTCAAAATTGAAATTTTGACAAAACAACATTTTATCTTATGTTTTAGTTACCAGTTGCTTTTTCTCTGCCTTTAGCTCTGAAAATCCAATTCCTGTTATGAGTAGAATTCTGAGCCATATCACTTTTTTTTCTTCAAAATTAAGGAAATGTATTGGCATATCTTTGAAACCTTATAAATTTGGATTGAGCAAAGTTTTTGACCTAGGGAGAAATAGAAATTGCAATGTCTGTGTTATCTATAGTTAACACGTTTGATCCCAGAAAAGATTTAACAAATTTTATCATTGTCACATCAAATTTAGCATGCTGATGAGCCTGATATTTGCCTTGTAGTGTCCTTTTTCAAATAATATTTATCAAAAATAAAAAAAAGTCTTTTATTTTTGCTGTTTAAGATGTTTATGACTTTACAGAATGTTATATTTGAGTATGGGTGTGTGCTAGTATTAACAATGCTTATGACAGCAAAGGTCCTTCCATTTGTGGCACCACAGAGTGTTGAATCCCTGATCCTAAACTCCTGAGTCAACTGTCATATTTGACATATGTGAAAAAATGTATTTAATTTTTTTTTTTTTTGCTCCTAAAGGTGTAGTTGAAAGTAGTCAGAGCCTTGGGGTGTGAATCCCCTTATTTGTCCTGTTGGAAGGAGGCTAGTACTGTACTTCAATTTTCATAGTTTCTTGTTAATCTTATAATCTCAACTTTTGCAATTTTCTTGTTTCTTTACCACTTCAATGGTATTCTATGAACCTGTTCTTGTTCTTTGTAATATGCATTTACTTTATTTGGGATATATGTAGGCTTCTCTTTGATAATCTACAATAGCATCCTTATTTAGATCATGTTGCATGTAGCTTTTTCTAAATGTTGTCAAGTCTCTTAAGTCCCTTATACCTGATGCTTTCCCTACTGTTTTTAGTTGGTAAAAAAAAAAATCCAAAGAAAGTTCCCATTGAAAAGAGCCCAAAAGTGAGATTGAATTTATCAAAGCTTGGAGGTTTGCCCCTTCAGTCTGTTGAAAGAAAACAGATTCATAATTGAAGCTTTGTTCATTTCAATCTTAATAGTGACCTACATTTGTGACAATTCATTAAATGATTGTAAAGGGATACTTCTATTTATTTATTTGTCTTGTTTGAATTCCAAATGATTTTTTTTTAATTCTTTAACTTGACATACATTCCTTACAAATTAATTAGTTGCACCACAGTTCCATTTGCAAGTTTTGACCTACTTTGTAACCCTTGGTCTCAAAATTGCATATAAATTTATTGAAGCTAGGGAACATAGAACTCCTGTCTGTTTGAAGAAAAGGGATGTATGTAAGTTGGTTTAATTATACTAAAGTCCTAGGGCCATTGCAATTAAAATAAAACAATAAAGATTAACTATAAAATACTTGACATTACATAAGCATAACAGTCACAAAGAAAATCCATTCACAAAATTTTACTTTTGTGCTCAGTTGCCAACCTGAGCAATTGCCTAAATTCTTAAACCTTGCAAAACCTTCACCAGCCATCTCTCATGACCCACACTTTTGTCTATACATCAACAATTCATTGGAAAGGAACAACTACCCTACTGCCGTTTCTTAATTTGTATTTATGTTTAATAAGTTTAAAAGAAAGCTTATATGGCTAAGTCAGAAGCCCAGTAAAGGACAAGGTGATCCTTTAGCCAGGAAGTGCAATAGGAAGCTAGGGGCCAGCCATCCTGTGCTTTTGCATGCCCTTCCTGCTTACTGTCCCCACATTTCTTTAGGTAACTTTTTAAAGTTGGGCCAATTCTAGCCGAGCTATCAGAGTCACATCACTGATCCCTGTCCCAAACCAAATAATCTAGTAATACCAGGAATTAAACCTATGCCCTTTGGACAAAGGATTCTCAAGCTAGAGAGCCAGCCACTTAGGAAGGAACACAAATGTGACCACAGAACAACAATTGTTTAAAAAAAGAAAATATTTTAAAAAACTCATGTCATAGTTGCTGCCCATAAACAATATGCATTTTATTTAGACAAATTAAATTTAAGACAGGTATCAACAAAACTCCATCAGGAATTGTATTTACTTAAGATACAATAAGCAATATGAAAGCTTAGTTTTGTGATATTCTGGTCTTGAAATAATACAAATTAGAACAATTATAAGTTCTATTTGTTTTCCACAAGCTCATTTGAGACTGCAATGCGCCCATGGTGCACTTTATAATCTCTCTAAAATACTTTAAACAGAAGGATTTGTAAAGACAATTGTTCTGATCAGCAAGAAAAGTACTAACATAATTCTCTAAACTTGGAACTTTTTAAGACAACTTTTTAGCAAAGCAAATGCAAAACAAAAGAATTCAGCTAAAAGTGGTAAAATATAGGACAAATCTAATTGGTCTAAATAATCAAGGCCTATAAACACAACTGCCTTCTAATCTCAATTCTTTGTGTTTCTGATTCTTAGCAGCAGCTTTGTAATGGAAAATCTCAGTTCTATTAGCCTACTAGATATGGTCTAGATGGTTCTGGAGACATTGACATTTTATTTTCTCTAGAGATATATTTAGTGCAGCAGTGCATATACACTATGTTACAAATCTAATGATCACCCAATTTGCATGACCACTAGATTTCAAAGGCCAGAGAAAATTCGATCCTTGAATCTAGTGATGACCTTTGATCTTGATCGCCATCATAAGAAAGTCATGGGCCTTACTTATTGTTAGACATAGGCCTACCAAAGACTATAGTAAATGCTAGATATACCCAGTGTCTGACCTGAGCTATCCAAAATCAAAGTCTTGACAATTATGCATGCATTATCTGCAAGAAAAAAAATTGCTCCTCCATCAGACAGAGCAAAAGAATGTCCAGTACTTTAATTTTTAGTAGTAGCAAAGTGATTAGGAGCTACATGGAAGCTATTTTCAATCTGATAGTTGATTTCTGTTTCTTCCCCTACTACTGAGTTGCTGTTGAGTAGGGATTTGAGCTTCAAAGAACAAATGACGAAAACAGTTTTCGGACTGAGTATTCAGAATTAACCCTGCATCCAGATGCAGCATTCTTTGTGAAATAAGATTTCGGACACGGTCAGCATTAAAGCAGTAATATAGGCTATTTTACATGTGAAAATGTTGTTATTCTCGTAGTTATTCGTGCCGTTTCAAGTAACAAGTGGCCAGATAAGTATTTATTGTTATCTTTTAGGGGTTAAACCCCGATAAGTGGAAATCCCATTGGACAAGTAAAAGAACACGGGGAGAGACTTCACTCTTCACCTTTAAGTGATATAGGCGTATATGTACCGACCAGGCCCAAAGAGCATGGAAAAACTATGAGTTTTCAATACTATTTGGTAAGGCCTTTACCAATTATCCAGTTTGACTTGAATTTTTCTACTTATTTAAAGACATTTTAATGATTTCGCCAGCCACTACGCTGCGTCTGGCGCTAATAGTTTTCAACTCCTACCTTTCCATGTTAAATCGCCGAAATTTCCACTCTAGCTTCTCATGCTCTTTGATTTTAGGTGTTATTAACATTGCTCTCTTAGGCCACTTTTCTATAGATGGTATTTAAAAAAATCTAGATACTGATCAAAATCATATAAAAGCTTACCTTAGACCTTAGTTCCTCCGGAGACACACAGGGCTTCTCATAGAAATCCGACCTATTTTGTAAACAATGCAATTCTTAACCTCACGCAGAATAGTGAAAGTAAATTTTCAGACACAGCAATTTCTTCTTCCTCCCTTACATGGAAGTACAAGTGATCCGATGGGTTTTCGTCCACCCCTTTTTCAGGTTTTAAAATAATGCACGTTAAAGCCAATATAAAAGAAGCCAAATTAAACCCAAAGATTTTCAGCCGAACTCAATTTTGCAATGGCTGTTAAGATCAGGTCAAGTTACCTTCATTTTTCCTAGCACACACAAATATACTTCAAGAAAATTTGTCAGCTTAAAAAACAATTAAAGAACTTGCAATTTATGCTCAATTTAAAGACAATTTAAGTGGTTTACAAATAACTGAAAGTAAAACGAGGCATAAAAAGCTTTCAAAATACCTTTAAAGGGATTAGTATCAAAAGGCTAATAGCATCAACATAAATTATAGATAAAAGCCAGACAGTTTCTGGCTAATATCAGTATGTAATATGTTTACAGTCTTAATCATAAGTTTTAACCGTTATTTCTATAATTTATTTTATCTTATTTTGATTATCGTTGTCTCTTCTTATAATTTTATGTACGTATGGTTTCGCAGCCTTGACCTACTTTCCTTTTTCTCTTTGATTTGCAAGAAATCAAAAACGAGTGCAAAAGAATTTCCGTACTGGAATTCCAGCTTTTAGGGATGTATGGATTGTATACAGTCCTAGTCTTTTAAGGTGAGCTGATGGTCCCATTTTATGATGCGATCTACCTCCGGATTCTGGGAAAAATTTGAATATTGAAGATTAAAAAATAAATTTCTAGAATGCCATCTATTGAATTAAATTTGAACCAAATTAGCATCAATTAATTTCATTGTTTTCTTGTAGATTTGCACAATTTTCTTTTATTTTCGGGAATTAGGTTGAGAGTATCGTACGCAAGGATCTCAGTGTTTGGAATGAAGGTACGGTAGATATTTTTCAATTAATGTTCATATAAATATTAAAATAATATAAAAAGTATGTTGTAAAAGCTGCTGCTCATTTATATTATTTCATTGATGTTTAGTGATCTACTTGCTAAAGTAGAGCACGAATGTATTCATATTGTCATGGGTAATTTTAATTTATAAGATTTGTATAATCAAAATAGCCGCTTTTGAAATTCCATGATTTCAAGGTATTTGTATGCGCTGTTTGATGTACCCAAGAGAATAACTACACAAAGGGTAACACTGATTGATAATTTTTTTGTTATATTGGTTAACCTTACTGGGACTTTCGCTGATGTGATAGTCTACACTGGCATTGACCAATTTCCGTTAGTGGACAGTATTAATCGTTCTGTGAAAAGGCCTGCAAAAAAGAGGATCGTAACTCGATTTCTAAAAAAGATAACTGTCAAAAATCCACAGAAGTACTTAATATCTGTTTAGAAGAAACGGAATTTCCCTCACGAGCTTTTGATATGCTTATGTAAACTCTTCTACCTATCTATGAGAGAAACAGAAACATCCACAGAAGTACTTAATAACGGAATTTAGAAGAAATGGAATTTCCTTCACGAGCTTTTGATATGCTTATGTAAACTATTCTACTTATCTATGAGAGAAACAGACACCTATCCAATCTAATTATTTTTACATATCCTTTACTTTTACATATCTGCATGTAAAGGTAATATGAAAGAAACAAGGAATGCTTACATCATAAAAAGAAAAAAATTCAGCTTAAAAACCATAGATAACTATCGAGATAATTGATCAGACAGAATTGAGAAATAGGCTGTATGAAAGATATTTGGATGGTCGAAACAATAACTGATATAAAACGTTTCAAAAAATGGAGGAATCTAGTAAATAAGCTACGAAAAGAGGCAGTCTCTGAATTTTTTATTCGCAAATTAGAGGTATGGAAAGGTAATATGAAAGAAACATGGAATCATGGGCGCCCAGCTCTTTACTTAGGTAGCGCTATTGCTCTGCCTATGATATGGGAAGGCTCTGCATCAACAGAATTGCCTGTAATACTTAGGGTTTTTGATTTTAATGTGTCTTGAAGGCACCCTAGTGACGCTATTTCATCCGTAATTTCCATAGGAGTAGGAATCATACGAACGTTGCAGCACTTTCTGCCAAAGCGATTTCTACTAAAGATATACCACCCAATTATTTACCCACATAACTCTTACGGCTCTCTAATCTGGAGCTGTAACTTTTACTGTAATTCCAAGAGTAAAAACCCTGTAAAACAAAGTAGTGGGGATAATAGGAAAGTATATAAAAGAAGTGAAGGATACATTCGCTTCTTCTAGGTCTTTGGTTTTGCTTAACGTCGATGGAGTACGTGATTATCAAGTTGTGTTTTTTTATTTGTGTGCAAACATTCTAGTCCCGAGTTTTTTTTTTTGAATTTTTACCGTGCCAATAGTGATATTCATGAGTATGAAGTATGAGACTAGACTTAGTGATAATTCGGTGATAGCATAGGAGCACCATATGGTCCTGATTTTAGATTACGGTATCTCGGATCTTTTGTGGGGAATTTGTTACCGATGAGCTTCAAAGCAGCTGGAATTCTTTTAGTTTCTTAGAGAAAAATAAAAGAGTGTTTGTTAGAAGATGGTTGAAGTGAACAAGTTTGTTCGAAGGGAGCGGGGAGACGACCATTTTGAAGGTTACTTTGCAAAGTTTGTTATGATTGAGGGTGGCAGGCAGTAAAAGAGGCAGGTAGATGGGATAACACGGAGGAAGGGTTGTGGAGTGGAATGAAAAAAGGGAGGTAGAGTGATATGGTTGTTGTTGTATGGGTGTATTATAGGAATGTGGTTGAAAAAGTCTGGTTTGCTATTTGGCTCTTTTGTTCCTTGTATTTATTTATGTTAGGTTTTATTTGTTGTTATTGTGTTAGAGTTTATGAGACTGACTAGTACCTTATGCTTCACACTAGCAAAAAACGTCACTTTTTTCATAAGTATTTTGTAAAAATTAGTTTTCTGTTTCTGAATGAGGAAACCTAAGCCTTTCTTTTTCTAAGAAGTTGCATCAGACCTCCTAAAATATAAACTTCTATTGCATCACATTTCTATTGCAGACATTTTCTATTGTATCAATTTTATATATTCAACAATATGTTTGAATAAATCATATAAAACTAAAATTTCATGTAACTTTCAATGAAAATCTTTAATAATATTAAATATTTAACAAAACTTGTAACTCCTTAACTTTTCTTCCAACTGCAGTTGATCTTATCTCTAGCCATCTTTCAGATACAATAATAATCGCTTGTTCTTACAAACAAATATTAGCTATCTAAATAATCTCTGTTGCTATACTTCTCCATTGCTCTCAGAAAAAGTGACATTCGATTACGAAGTAAGCTATGCGACCTGAAAATTGATTTATACTTAATATTTTAAAAAGTCAAATATTAAATAGACCAAAATCTGAGTAAAGAAACACCAACAATCATTCACAACCTCTCAAAATCTTAGATTGTGAACGAAAGCAAAAAAAAAAAAAAAAAACAAAAAAAAACGCAACAGCAAAAGCTAGAAGCAATCCACAATTTCTCAAGCTTTTAAGGCCAACAAGTTCGCCTTTCGGTCTATTTTATTTCTTTATTTTGGTATTTAGAGCATAAATTATGATGCATAGTCTTTGAGCTAAAAGCAGGTAATATTTTTGTCAGAATCTTGGTCAGGCTTTCTGTCATAATTTCAGTAACCCAGCTTATTATGAAATAGAGATGTCTTTGTGGCTGGGAAAAATTGATAAAGACCCTTAATGTAACAAATTAATATAAGAAGCCTATTTTTACGTTTTAATTCATTTTCGACAGTAGCGTCAGATACTCTGTTTGGGCACAACGTGACATTTAAAATTATTTTTCCTGTATTGTAACCACTGGCCTTAAACATCAAACAGTTCGTGGTAACGAACTGTAGTAAGGAGCGACCCGGCTCAATAGTAAACGAAACTCTAAAAATCGGAATTTTGATGCTAAAAGATACATCAAAAGAATCGGATTTTCATGCTGATTTTAAATATATAATTTTCATCAAATTTAGTCTTTGTCATCAGAAGTTGAGAGCCCGAGAAAATTTACCTTATTTTGGAAATTAGGGGGAAACACTCCCTAAAAGTCAAAGAATCTTAACGAAAATCACACCATCATATTTAGCGTATCAGAGAACCCCATATCGGAAATTCTAAGCTCCTATCTACAAAAATGTGGAATTTCGTATTTTTTGCCAGAAGACAGATCGGACACCGGTGCGTGTTTATTTTTTTTTCTTTTTCCCAGGGGTCATCGCATCGACCAAGTGATCCTAGAATGTCGCAGGAGGGCTCATTCTAATGGAAAGGAAAAGTTCTAGTGCCCTTTTTAAGTGACCCAAAAAATTGGAGGGCACCTTGGCCCCTCCCACGCTCATTTTGTTTCCCAAAGTCAACGGATCAAAATTTTGAGATACCCATTTTGTTCAGCATAGTCGAAAACCATAATAACTATGTCTTTGGGGATGACTTACTCCCCCACTGTCTCTGGGGGATGGGCTGCAAGTTACAAACTTTGACCAGTGTTTACATACAGTAATGGTTATTGGGAAGTGTACAGACGTTTTCAGGGGGATTCTTTTGGTTTGGGGGGTTGGGTTGAGGGGAGGGGGCTATGTGGGAGGATCTTTCCTTGGAGGAATATGTCTTGGGGGAAGAGAAATTCAATGAAAAGGGCGCAGGATCTTCTAGCATTACTAAAAAAAAAAAAAAAAAACAATGAAAAAATAAACATGAAAAAGTTTTTTCAATTGAAAGTAAGGAGTAGCATTAAAACTTAAAACTAACAGAGATTATTAAGCATATGAGGGGTTCGAAAAATACTTTTGCATAAACAGCGAGGTATTTAGGAGGAGATGAATATATCGCTCTTTATGCTAAAGTATTTTTAGTAATTTCAACTATTTATTCTACGGCCTTTCTGATTCAGGGGTCATTCTTAAAGAATTGGGAAAAAACTTAAGATTTAGTATAAAGAGCGATGTATTAACGAGGGGACAAACCCCCTCATATACATAATAAAAATATAAGAATATAAAAGTTTGTTACGTAAGTTAATTCTTAAGTTACGTATATTTTTTACTAATAAAAACGTTCGTTAAAAATTAAAAGTTCTAGTTGCCTTTTTAAGTAACCAAAAAATTGGAGGGCAACTACGCCTCCTTCCCCACCCCTTATTTCTCAAAATCGTCTGATCAAAATTAAGAGAAAGCCATTTAGCCAAAAAAAGAATTAGTATGTAAATTTCATTTTAATAATTTATGTGAGGAGAGCCAAAATCAAACATGCATTAATTCAAAAACGTTCAAAAATTAAATAAAAAAAAACTAGTTTTTTTAACTGAAAGTAAGGAGCGACATTAAAACTTAACACGAACAGAAGTTACTCCGTATATGAAATGGGTTTTCCCCTGCGCAATACCTCGCTCTTTACGCTAAAGTTTGACTCTTTGCCACAATTCTAATTTTTAAAACAATTAAAAACTTTAGCGTAAAGAGCGAGGGATTGCGGAGGGGAAAAAAATGGATAGCAAGATTTGTCAGGATTGCAGCGGCACACCGGGAGCGTTTTCTTTAAATAGTATTAATTTATTTTAGTTGATTTGTTGTTTGTTTTTTGTTATGTAAATTTCCTATGGCCACTGGCTTTTTCTGGAATAAATTATTATTATTATTATTATAGTAATGGTTACTGGGAAGTGTACGGACGTTTTCAGGGGGATTTTTTGGGTTTGGGAGGGAGAGTTGAGGTGAGGGGGGTTACGTGGGAGGATCTTTCCATGGTAAAACTTCTCATGGGAGAAGAGACTTTCAATGAAGGGGGCGCAGGATTTTTTAGCATTATTTAAAAAAACAATAAAAAATTAAATATGAATTTTTTTTTACTGAAAGTGAGGAGCAGCATTTAAACTTAAAATGATAAGAAATTATTGCGCATATGAGGGGTTTACCTCCTCGTAATACCTCGCTCTTTACGCTAAAGTATTTTTAGTAAGTTCAACTATTTATTCTACGGCCTTTGTGATTTAAGGGTCATTCTTAAGGAACTGGGACAGAATTTAAGCTTTAGTGTAAAGAGCGAGGTATCAACGAGGGGTGAACTCCCTCATATACGCAATAAAAACATACGAATATAGAAGTTCGTTACGTACATACGAATATAGAAGTTCGTTACGTAAGTTAATTCGCATATTACGTATATTTTTTTACTTGTGAAAATGTTCGTAAAAAATTAAAAGTTCTAGTTGCCTTTTTAAGTAATCAAAAAAGTGGAGGGCAACTTGGCTTCCTCCCTCTCTCCTTTTTTCTCAAAATCTTCCGATTAAAACTATGAGAAAGCCATTTAGCCAAAAAAATTAATATGCAAATTTGGTTTTAATTATTTATGTGCGGAGAGCCAAAATCAAAACGTATTAATTCAAAAATGTCCAGAAATTAAAAAAAAACAAGTTTTTTAACTGAAAGTAAAGAGCGACATTAAAAATTAAAACGAACAGAAATTCCCCACTCTTTACGCTAAAGCTTCTTACTGTTTTAAAAATAGAGTTAAGAGAAAGAGTCAAACTTTAGCATAAAGAGCGAGGCGTTTAGGAGGAAAAGCCCCTTTCATATACGGAGTAATTTCTGTTCGTTTTAAGTTTTAATGTCGCTCCTTACTTTCAGTTAAAAAACTTGTTTTTTTTATTTAATCTATAGAAAAGTCGGCAAGGGTAGTTGGTTTGAACTAAGGATTCCACTTTGATTTTCCACCGATATGGATCCTTAAGTAAGATTCAACATGCCTAATTATATGCTAAAGGATCAAGGGCGCCGGCAGAAAATTTCCAGGGGGGCCAGACGCCAAAATAGCAGTGGTGGCTGGGTGACGGAATATATTTCAGGATATTTTTTTCGTAGAAATAAGTTTATTTTTAAATACTCATAGGGGAAAACTGTCAAATAAAAAGAACAATTAAATTCCATGCAAAATGAAATAAAATACAGTAAATTTTAAACGACAAGGATTCCGGGCATAGGGATCAATTTGTTTAATTAATAATACATTTAATTATTATGCATTTAATCTTGAAAGAAAATCAAACCCAAACCAAAATTACAGAAAGATTTATTGCTTTCCAACATTATATCAGATGTAGACTTGTCTTTATGCAATTTTTTACGCCTTAAAATAGTTTACAGAAGGAGTAGATATACTCAAAAATCATCCTGCCTGTATAGATACCACGTTTTGATTTTATACTGGCCATGTAAAATGTAGCTTTTTCATAACAGAACCATTCTCACCCTGAAATTTAAGTCCCTTATATATTCAGACATTAAATAAAATAAAAAGTTGAATATTGAAAGAATTTTTTTTTAACTTAACTATCCATCTGTCAAATTGGCCTTCTTTCTTTTTATTGTCCTATTCAATTAAATAAAATGAACAGGTTCAAATAAAATTTCATCACCCGAGAATCTTATCAAATAGTTCGTGATTAAAAAAAAAAAAAAAAAAAAAAAAAAAAAAAAAAAAAAAAAAAAAAAAAAAAACTGGAAGCAAAAAGTGACTTGGGCCAATATTCACTAAAAGCTAAAAATGGAATTCTCATGACAATTGCTACATCGGCAATATTGGCTTTTTATGCTGATTCTGAATATATAAAATTCTTTCGGTTTGTTGTTACCCACCCAAAACCAAAAATCTAAGTAAAAATTTGCCTTGTTTTTGAAAAAAGAGGAATCACCCTAAAAAAGCTGGCGATCATATTGAAAATCCCTTTTATCAAATATATCATATGAGAGAAGCCTACGGTCGACATTTCAAGCTTCAGTCTTCAAAATGTGGAATTTCGCATTTTTTTCTCCAGAAGATTCATCGTCGATACTTGTTTATTAATGGTTCTTTATTTCCAGGGGTGACTATATCAAACCAAAGGTTCAAGATAATTGGGAAGGAGCTCATTCAAACATGAATTAATTTTTTTTTTTAAATAACCATACAGATTGGGCCAGGGAAAAGTCTTGTTTTCAGCCATTTTAGCGCATCAGACTACGACTTTACCCTTAAGAGGACGAATTTGCAATCAATTTAAAACATCTTGAAGATAATTGATTTAAAAGTTAAAACGTTCATAAGAAATCATAAAATCATAAAATGAACAGCTTCAAAAAATTTTGTCACCAGAGAATCTTATTAAATAGTTTGTG
This sequence comes from Artemia franciscana, assembly GCF_032884065.1. NCBI lineage: Eukaryota > Metazoa > Arthropoda > Branchiopoda > Anostraca > Artemiidae > Artemia > Artemia franciscana. Next base: position 22,560,526 of record NC_088882.1, on the reverse strand, counting down.
ATTAAAAACAAAACTGGAAGCAAAAAGTGACTTGGGCCAATATTCACCAAAAGCTAAAAATGGAATTCTCATGACAATTGCTACATCGCCAGTATTGGCTTTTTATGCTGATTCTAAATATATAAAATTCTTTCGGTTTGTTGTTATTCACTCAAAACCCAAAATCTGAGAAAATTTGTCTGATTTTTGAAAAAAGAGGAAACACACCAAAAAAGCAAGCGATCTTATTGAAAATCCCTTTTATTGAATATATCATATGAGAGAAGCCTACCGTAGAGGTTTCAAGCTTCAGTCTTTAAAATGTGGAATTTCGCATTTTTTTTTCCCCTGAAGATTCATCGTCGATACCTGTTTATTAATGGTTTTTTGTTTCCAGGGGTGACTGTATCAAACCAAAGGTCCAAGATAATGGGGAGGGAGCTCATTCAATCAAGAATTTTTTTTTTTTAAATAATCATACAGATTGGGCCAGGAAAAAGTCTTGTTTTAAGCCTTTTCAGCGCATTAGACTACGACTTTACCCAGAAGAGGACGAATTTGCAATCAATTTAAAATTCTTTGAAGATAATTGATTTAAAAGTAAAAACGTTCAGAAAAAATCATAAAATAAATCATAAAATCATAAAATGTAGAGAAGCCTACCGTAGAGGTTTCAAGCTTCAGTCTTTAAAATGTGGAATTTCGCAATTTTTTCCCCAGAAGATTCATCGTCGATACCTGTTTATTTGTTTTTGTTCAGGAGTGATTTTATCAAACCAAAGGTCCAAGATAATTGGGAGGGAGCTCATTCAAACATGAATTTAAAGTTCTTTTTTAAGTGACCACAGAGATTGGGCCAGGGAAAAGTCTTGTTTTCCGCCATTTTAGCGTACCAGACAACGACTTTACCCTGAAGAGGGCGGATTTGCAATTAATTTAAAATTCTTTGGAGATAATCGATTTAAAAGTATAAATAACTACATTTTAGGCTTCCCAGTTGCAAAAGAAATAATGCCGCACGTTGGCAGTACTGGATTCAACCAAGTTGATTCGCTTCATTTGTAATGAAGTTCGGCTACGTTTGGTGATCTATAATTGCGTATCAGCTACAATGAGGGGGCGGGTGAGCCATTGTTTAGGTTGAAGGTAGGGTAGATTCCTAAAAAGTACATTTTAATGGACAAACTGCTTAATCTTCGTAAGGCTTGAACAATGCCGAAGCGTTGAACGGATATTTTTAACAATATCGACAGTTTTGAAATTCGTTCTCTAACACCAAAATATTTATTGCCTTTAGACTTATTCATTGCCTACTGTTATAAAAGTAGTTTGTCCAAAGTAAAATATTAAAACTAAGATTAAGAAAGTCAAATAAACAATTTTAAGTCAATATTTTTAATTTAATTTTGAATACGAAAACTGATATATTTAATATTTTTATATTCAACAACTGTAAAAAATTAAATATTTGTCAAAGTGACAACTAGACAAGTACAATCATTCCTGAAAAAAAATAAATGATAATAAAACACAAAAAAATTAATCTGTTCAGGGGGAAAATACAGAATTTCGCAGTATTCCGTTCAGCAAAAATATTTCTGACTTCAGTAGCTTCATATATCAGCTCATGGTTACTCTTGCAATGCAAGCAAAAGTTGACGGCGTATGTTTTACCGAAATTGTCACTTATTAAGTTGCTTTACTTTTGTTTTCTATGATTATACGAAATTTCTTGTGTACTAGTAACTGCACTAACTACTAATAAATAAATGCATATTTAGGATCACCATAAAAAGCTGATTCTTTGATTTAATGTTATCAATAGTTTGGCTCTTATAATTTCTTTATTGACAAGGATCATTATATACTTATCATTCAATACTATGAAGAATTTGATTTTTTGTTGTTTGTGCTCCAACCAAATCATATTGAAAATTTTTTGTGGAAAACTGGAAATGGGTAATTCAGTCACAAATAAGAGCTTATATTTTCCTTATTAAGGGTCAAAATCAACTGGTAGACAGCCAACAATGGGGAAACACACATTTTCTCGTGGTTTGTCCCTATTCTGCTCTCTTTCCTTTGGTTTCCTTATAATTACTTTATAGTCCCAAATTTCCAGCGGGTCCATGGCCCCCTGCCTCCCCCTGCCGGTACCCGTGTAAAGGGTGGTGGAAGGGGAGGTAATTTATAAGGAACCTGCGTCTCAGTATTGCTGTCCTAATCACATGAACCACACGAATGAAAATCTTTGCGTTATTATGGTTCGAACATTATGATTTACATGTCCACATTTCAGTTAAGACTTTATAGTGGAACAGGTGAGGGGAGGAGTGGAGGAGCACGGGCAACCTTGAGTTTACAAAAATATAGACTGTGGTCCTTGCAAGATTAATCTTCAAACAAGGTGCAAGATGTCTAAACCTATACTAAAAAGCTTGTTTAAAAAGGGAGGAGCTGTCAAGGGGTTAGGGACCCTCCTTGTGCCTCCTATTATACTTACTGAAATCCTTGTGTAATTTTGATCCCAACAAACCGTCACTTGTCTACACCATCACTAAAAATTTAACAGTTGAAAATCCCAGCATAGCTACTGTTTAAAATGAGGTGTAAAATATCGAACTTCCTTTAAAAAAAGCTACAGTGGGAGTGGCGGGGGTTTGGCGGGGCCACTGGATCACTTTGTTTACCAATTATGCAGAAAAAAATTATCATGTAAAAAGTGGTTATTGCCTGTATTTCTCCTAAAGTTGTTATTGATAGAAGAGCATATGTTTGGACCCAATTTTATCGGTTGGCTTGTGCAATGAGGCCAAACGTCAATTGCTTTCGCACACAAACAATATTTACCCGCTTTCATCAGCCTTAGACATAGTCGTAACTCAGTTCAATACCACGAATTCTGTCTCAGTTTCAAAGTCTGAAAATGAAATAACATACTAAACCAAAATCACAGATAGAAATGGCTTGTGCCGTAGACCGCGATAATTTTGGATTGTAACGATTGTAAAGAAATATTTGAGTAGCATCCTATAGATGAGTCCGGATGGAGCCCTATTCTGGTGTACTGTTAGAGCTGCATATCCTCGTATGCCCTCCATACGTATTAGCGCAGCCCTATCCCGGTGTACCATTGTAGTTACTAACCCCTAACAACCCCTCCATACGAATTAGCGCAGCCCTATCTCGGTGTTACTTTTGAGTTGTTAACCCCTCGTATCCCTCAACGGATACTGATGGGGCCCTATCCCGATATACTATTGGAGCTGTGAGCCCTTCGTATCCACCTATATTCCTGTCACAGCCATATAGATAATAATGCTTTGAAACATTACTTAGCAAGTTTATTTTATCGCTGAAACAATGCAATACGTCCTGACAGCCAGTACTCCCATTGCATCTGGTCTTCGAGATAAGAATGTTTCCTGGAAACATTTCTTATTTTTTAGATTCTAAGCAGTTTTTCCATTGAATTTATGAAGTTTATGTCCGGTATAGGAATCTAACATGAGATCCAAGATTTCCTATGGTAAAAGAACGACGCGTTAGTCATATGAGCCAACAAGTCATTGATATTCTTAGGTTCTTGGAAATACATTCTAGGCAATTAATTCAATGTTTCTGGACGCTAGCCAACTGTTGTTAAACGTTATCATATTGTGCCAAGTTGATTGCACAATCGATTTCCCAATCGTAGTTGGATTTTTGGTAAATGCTATGAGTGATTCTTTTCCGGGCGTCTTTTTTGGTATCATTCCAAGAACAGGCATACCACAGGGATTGGAGATGCTTGCTAGACAAACATATACTTTTGGTGATCAATGACACTTGCTTCAGTTCAAGAAATTGTAGTGACTACAATCATCCAGGTATCCTTTTTGTAATGTAACGGTTCTGAGTACACTAGTTTTCAATTCTCGTGGCTTGTGCATGAGTTTTGGTCCCAACCTTCCTATCGAGGCCCTCGTGTCCCCCTCCAGGGACTCCAAAGCAATTCCCTAAAAAAAATTTTCCCCACTTTTTGTTTGAACTTCAATTTTTTTAAGTTTATAATTTTATAGGCTTTTTGAATTTTTTTTGCTTAATTTTTTTGGAGCTTAGAATTTCTTATTAAAAGTTTTTTCATGTCTAAAAATGACTTTACATGTCATTTTACATCTCAACAGAGTTCGGAATGGTAAAATTGTCAATAAAGACTTTTGTTCATACACATGAGTGGTTCTACTCTTTTGGAAGTTGAAGGGGCTAGCGGCAGTGAAATGAAGCCAAGAGTACCCACTGCTGAAGTAAAAATGCCAAGGGGACATCGATTAGCCCTCGAATGGGATGAATATATTTGCAAAATAATGAATACCATTGAGAATAAGAGGAAGAAGATCACTAATATCGCCAAGGAAATTAAGGAGAATTCAATCACAAGCAGACAATTGGTGGACGTTAATAGTAACATTGATAGTTTACCATCAGATACCATCATCGAACAGAATAATAGCAATGATGAAATATGTTATGACCTTGAAAGTAAAACTACGTTAAATGTCATATATGACGCCGAAATGAAATAAGTGTCATGACAAGATAAGACATGGTGAATTATTTTTTTGGAATGGACTCGAAACATTCAAATTTTCTATGATGATATTCTATATGCAATTATTTCAACAAAAAATATTTCAATGCATTAATTTGTTATATACTTTGTGTTTTAGCGTACTCTAGAGACCAGAGCCTGAGATAGATTAACAGGGTTTTTGACATAGTCTGAGAGAGATGAGCATGATTTTTTCCTAAAGCCTAAAAACAAACAAAATGAAAGATCCTCAGGTAAAAACACACACAAAAACACACACACACACACACACACACACACACACACACACACACACACACACACACACACACACACACACACACACACACACACACACACACACACACACACACACACACACACGCACACACGCACACACACACACGCACACACGCACACAAATACACATACACGTATACATACACATACACATACACATACACATACACATACACATACACATACACATACACATACACACATACACATACACACATACACATACACATACACATACACACACACACATAAACACACACACATAAACACGCACACACACACACACAAACACGCACACAAAAATACACACACATACACATATTTATACACATACACACACAAACAAACACACACTCACATACACACATACAGACACACACACATACACACATACAGACACACACACACACACATTATCCACGCACACACTCACCCTCACACTCACACTCACCCTCAAACTCATTCTCACATTCACCTACACACTCACACTCACTCTCATGAGCCTGGGGTAAGAATGGTAGAGGTTAGACATTTGCACACACATAAACACACACTCACACACACACAAACAGACACACACACACAAACACACACACGCACGCGCACGTAGCGCGTGTGCCCGCGCACACACACACAAAAACACACACACACACTCATAACTCTACATTAAGAACAAGCAAAAAAACATTCTTGGTTGCAGGCAATCAGGCAATAATCCTTCTAAATCCTAAGGTCTACCATAACCTCTACGGGTTTTTCCTGTGGTTTTCTTGAATTCGCTATCCGTGAGCAGTTTTGCGTTAGAAAAAATGTCCATTGATTCTACATTAAGAATTACATAAGAAAACCTAGTTTTTCTAACTGAAAGTAAGGAGCGACATTAAAACTTAAAACGAACAGAAATTACTCCGTATATGAAATGGGTTGTCCCCTCCGCAATCCCTCGCTCTTTATGCTAAAGCTTTTAATTGTTTTAAAAAGCAGAATTGTGTGTGTCAAACTTTAGCGTAAAGAGCGAAGGACTGCGGAGGGGACAACCCATTTCATATACGGAGTAATTGCCGTTCGTTTGAAGTTTTAATGTCGCTCCTTACTTTCAGTTAGAAAAACTAGTTTTTTTTATGTAATTTCAGAACGTTTTTGAATTAATGCATGTTTGATTTTGGCTCTCCACACATAAATTATTAAAATGAAATTTACATTTTAATTCCTTTTTTGGCTAAATGGCTTTCTCTTAGTTCTGATCAGACGATTTTGAGAAATAAGGGATGGGGAAGGAGGCCTAGTTGCCATGCAATTTTTTGGTTACACAAAAAGGCAATTATGAATTTTATTTTTAACGAATTTTCTTATTAGTAAAAAATATACGTAACTTAAGAATTAACTTACGAAAAAAAATTTTATATTCTTAAATTTTTATTATGTATATGAGGGGGTTTGTACCCTCGTTAATACCACGCTCTTTACACTAAATCGTAAGTTTTGTGCCGATTCTTTAAGAATGACCCCTGAATCAGAAAGGTCATAGAATAAATAGTTGAAATTACTAAAAATACCATAGCATAAAAAGCGAGGTATTTATCTCCTCCTAAATACCTCGCTCTTTATGCTAAAGTATTTTTAGAACCCTTCATATGCGTAATAATCTCTGTTCGTTTTAAGTTTCAATGCTACTCCTTACTTTCCATTGAAAAAACTTTTCCATGTTTATTTTTTCATTTTTTTTTTATAGTAATTTTAGAAAATCCTGCGCCCTTTTCATTGAATTTTTCTTCCCCCATGACATATTTCTCCAAGGAAAGCTCCTCCCACATAGCCCCCTCCCCTCAACCCCACCCCCAAAACCAAAACAAATCCCCTGAAAACGACTGTACACTTCCCAATAACCATTATTATATGTAAACACTGGTCGAAGTTTGTAACTTGCAGCCCCTCCCCCAGGGACTGTGGGGGAGTAATTCATTCCCAAAGACATAGTTATTATTTTTTTTGACTATGTGGAACAAAATGGCTATCTCAAAATTTTGATCTGTTGACATTGGAGAAAAAATGAACGTGGGAGGGGGCCTAGGTGCCCTCCAATATTTTTGGTCGCTTAAAAAGGGCACTAGAACTTTTCATTTCCGTTAGAATGAGCCCTCTCGCAACATTCTAGGACCACTTGGTCGATACGATGACCCCTGGGGAAAAGAAAAAAAACCAAATAAACACGCACCCGTGATTTGTCTTCTGGCAAAAAATACGAAATTCCACATTTTTGTAGATAGGAGCTTGAAAATTTTGCTATAGGGTTCTCTGATACGCCGAATGCGATGGTTTAATTAAGATTCTGTGACTTTTAGGGGGTGTTTTCCCCTATTTTTTAAAATAAGACAAATTTTCTCAGGCTCGTAACTTTTGATGACAAAGACCAAATTTAATGAAACTTATATATTTAAAATCAGCATGAAAATCCAATTCTTTTGATGTATATTTTAGCATCAAAATTCCGTTATTTAGAGTTTCGTTTACTATTGAGCCGGGTCGCTCCTTACTACAGTTCGTTACCACGAACTGTTTTACAAGCGAAGAACTACATTTTTGGTCTCAGGCAATTTTCAGATTTAATCCTCGGATCTAATAAGGTCTCAAGCCTGAGGTAAGAATGGTAGGTTAGACATTTGCCGTAAACTCAAATCGACAGCGTAGTAAAAATGGGACAAAATGTTACCCCACAACATAAATAGTAAAATGCCCATATATTTCGAGAAATTGGTATAGTATAGGATCTTATCAGGATTTATTGCATAAATTTTGGATCTATTTCTGATCCAATTTTTGTCTTAATTCAGGTTTGAAATAGGGTTTTTTCTAGCCTTCAAGTGCTTTTTCAATGATTTTTGGTAGCTCTTTTCTTTCTTAGGTTCCTGTCATAGCACGCGATAATGGAAATGTTCCACCACAAGTTTGAAATCAGTACGAAAACACAATAAGACTTGGTACACATTCCATCTTACCTGAAATTCCGACTATTCCAGTACCTACGTTCTTCAGCTTCTTCTTCTTCAAACTTATGTCTGTCCAGACCAATTAAACCAAGTAGTGGTAATACAATAGCAGATGCAACTAATACTAGTAACGTTATGAGTAATGAAAACTTAAGCGAATCTCTGTTGAATTTCATAACAAAGGTTCCGTCAGGGGCTAGGGCACCAAATCCAAAGCGCGGAGTTTCTTTAAAATCATCAGCACATACCAAAGCAAATAAAAAAACGGTTCCAACTATCCTGTGCAGCATTGCTTGGAACGACAGCCTACTAGAAAGGATCCTGCAATAAATAGTACTAAACAACACTAAAGATTACAATTAATCGTTTCTTAGAATACACATTTGGTAAAACAAAAACAAGCAAAATATAGGGATGTGATTCTATGTTTGAACTTGCCTATTACAGAGAAATGCTTCAATATTTTATCGGTATGCTCAAAGAATGGCAAATGATTTTGGGTTTCTTCACGATTTAGAAATTTGTATTATATTTCTTTTTAACTCCTTGTTTAAGAACATTTTGAGATGACTAAAAGTTATAATATTTTTTGTACTTAACTAACATTAAATAAATTTTCACTGAAAAAAACATAAAATTAAAAGAGCATTTCAGTTTTACTCAAATATTTTTTTTTATCAAATTTTCGTAAAAAACGTTCTATTCTACAAGAATTTATATAGGGTACTTGTGGTCTCAAAAAAAAAAAACATTCCAAATTTATCCTTAAAATCAAATAAAAATTACTAGGGAATGTGCAACGAATACCACCCTTTTGACCCACGACTACCACTTCTTAATGAATCCTCAAGGCTAAAAGAAAAAGAAGTAAGACTGAAAATTGTTTAAATCATAGCATTTTAGGGATATTTGCTTCTGTGTTGTCAAAAACTAAATCAATCCTATCTAGTACTGCAAACTGATGCTTTAGAAATTCTTTATTCGACGGAAAGCTATTAAGTTATGTACATCCAGCAAAAACAAAAGGGGTTTGAAACTCAAATATTTTCTACCGCGATGGGAATCATGAAAAGGAGAACACAAGTTCCTCAAAAGTTTGCCGAATTTCCACGACTTTTCAAGAGCACCGAGAAATCCCTTTCCTTCTAGTTTATTAAAAAGTATAAATACTTTTTAATATTAAAAGTATAAAGTTCACTTACTCCACAAGTGAACTTTTTAGGGATTATTTATCGTAATTTCCAGTATGGGTCTTTTTAACTCCTTGTTTAAGAACATTTTGAGATAATTAAAAGTTATAACATAGTGGCATCTTCCTCATCAAAGATTTTATGGTCCACTTCTTTTTCACTGAGATTTTCTTTAAAAATGGCATTTGGGGAAATACCCATGATGTTTTGGAGAGCAGCCAAGTAACTTTTGATGATGTTATAGGCCAACAACTAGTATACCTCTCAATTTTATTATAGGCTTTACTAAGTGGCTCCTTTTTAACGCTAGAAAACGGTGCGAACCGGCAAGATTTCATTATGTCATTAATTACATCAATTCTGTAATTGCTAACTTTACCACCAGCTCCTTCACTTGTCAAGGATGGATCTTCTAAAATACTACGCGTTGTAACTAATGTATGAATGAATATCTTTCTCCCATGGGATGACAGCATATGCGGTAACTGAGATAACTAACTTAGCCTAAAAACTAGCAAGACATTAACTAAGAAATTTCAGGTTGGATCGAAATAAACTCGGACTTTCAATGGAAACCTGAATTTTAGGACTTTGAATTTATTAACGATTGTTATCCTCTTTTTAATTTATTTAGTTAAATTCATTTTGATGCTGCACAGTTAGTGGCGCAAATAGTTTTCATTCGTGTTAAGATGATGCTCGATGATAAGGTGATGCTTAGCTGTCCTCCAATCTTTTGGTAACTTAGAAAGGGCACTA